>NW_005054483.1:615555-628201 GCF_000277835.1 Geospiza fortis | reverse complement strand
ACATCGTCCCCTCCCCGGCTCCTGCGGTACCGGGGGTGCTGCTGGCAGCGCTCTGGCTCCAGCCCTTTGTCACTTCTTTCCTTACATCCTTCTGCCTTTCTCAAACTGTTTGAGGGGAAAAACGAAAGATCCCCCCTTGTGCTTTGCCCTGGACTTCTCTCTCCCTGCTTTTGATGATTTTGGTCAATCTCCCATTAAGAGACCCAAATGTGTGCCACTCTGCTGCCAATCTCAGCCCGTGTAATCCTGCCTCACAAACTCACTGATGCATCTTTCTCAATCTCAGCTCAGCACAGCTAAACTCATCTTCTTTTCCCAGCCACTGATCCAGGCTCTGAGATTACCTTAATCTCAGAAATTTAAACATTTTATATTGCTCCTTTCTCTCACTTCTGCAGGCAGGGCAATTTCTTTGACCTCTTCCTTGCCTTTCCAAGCATAGCAGGGACTTGGTTTGGTTTGGTTTTTTCCCTCTTCCACTTACTAGGATTATTCTGAAGTGCTCAAAATCCATCCTGTTTACTACTAACACCTCAGGTTTAATACCTTGCTTCTCAGCCACAACAGTCCCCACTATAGGTAGAAAGCAGGTGCTGACATTATCTTCCTTTCCCATCATTTTAGCCACTTTTTACCCATGTTTTCTTCATGTTCCTATTTTCTTAGCACAGCAATTCAAGCGTTGTCACACTGAAAGCCCTATACACCTTGCCACTTCCTACTTATTTGCATAAATCATACACACGCTTAATGGCATCTTGAACAAATAGCTAAAGAATAATTCAGCTACCCTATTTACCTTCTATAAAATTATATTGATCAACAATACCCTGTGTCTCCACTTAAACTGTAAGAGGATTTAAGTCTTTTGTTTTAAAGAATTCACTATGGGCATTGCCACTTTCTAAAACAACCCATGTCTTCATTGCCTCTCACATCTTTCCACCAAAGGCAATAACAAATTCTATATTGATTAACAACACAATTTTGACACTACCACTTCAAAAATCCATTAACCTTTACTCTTTTGACTGCATAGCACAGATTTACATTTTAAATACAGAACTGAAATTAATACTTACTTTCTATGTATTCATGCAAATAAGCTTCTTTCTGACCTGCCCTTTTTCATGTGCTCCTTTAGTCACAGTAGAGCTCCTATCTCCTCTATTAAACTGGGGCTTTTTCCCATGTATTGTCATTTTTTATGCAAATTAAGTAGTTGCTGTACCTGGAATGAAATATACTGTTGGTGTTCACTCATTTGAAATTGTCTCTTTATCTTTGAAGTTTAAAAGGATATGTTTTTCACCGTGTATTATCTTTGATTCTGTCCAATTCCAAAGGTTTTTTATCAACTTTTTGTCTCTCTGACTGGCATTTTCATTAATCACCATGGTATTTCCCATGTTTGCACTGCAGACTCCTACAGCATACATTAGTCAGTTGTCTGAACCCTCACAAGCAGAAGGAATTTTGCAATATTTGCATGTGCAGGTGTACATAACTTACAGTGCTACTGAGCAGAATAATTCCAAATTAGTTACCTAAGGTAAAAAACACACCTGCTGGATGAAGGGTAGGTGGCATCCCCTGTACCTGTGGCAACAACCCCACACCACAGGATTTGGATATGGGACATGTTACAGAGATGCTCCAAATTCAGGAGGGTTGTGAAGAACAAGGGGATAAAAGCACCTGGTGCTCACAGAAAGGGACTGAAGCTTTCGTGCCTGTGTCAGAAATGTCCCCGAGTTATTCTCAGGCACCCACCCACACCCCTGTGAGCTGCAGCCCTGTGCAGGCAGTGCTGCTCCAGGCTCCTGCAGAGGGGGGCTGGCACCATCCTGCTGGTGCTCCTGGGTCAGGCCCAACACCACCTAAAATCAAAGGCCTTTTCACTCATCACTTTTATACAGAGCAGTATTTGGGACACAATATTTTTCTGGCTGGTTTAGGGTAAAAGATGATACACTGTTTTCTTGTTTATTTAGTTGGAGACACTGTGCAAATGAGAACTGTAGAAACAGCTAACATCTACTGCTTTTTAAGTTTAATTTAGGTGATATAGGAACAAAACAATGTGGCTTTATGCACTTTGGCAAGAAAGGATGGATGGGAAAAGGACTGACAGAGCAATTACAGGGAACTTGAAACATGCCCAGAGTCAACAAGATGACCTAACATTTGTCCTTTTAAAAATAAATATTCAGAATGAATAGTTTCAGCTCAGCAAACTATCTCTGAGAAAGGAAAACAATCATCCTAGGTGCAACTGGTAATCCTCAAAGACAATGTCCTATACTTGTCCTTCAATTATGAGAAAGACCCTTAAAACCATTAAAGACCATTAAAACTGACAAGTTTCTATTGTACTCTTGTTTCGTACTTTGAGCCTCACCAATTTTTTTTTGTTTAAAAATTTCTGGTTCTTCAAATCAGCACCAATCAGGAAAAGTCTGATGAACACCTGAGCCAGAATCACCTGCAGTATGTGAGCTCCAGCATGTGCTCTCCAGTGCCACAATACCAGGAGCCAGATGGAAATGATTTTACACTTCTGCACTCTGGGATTTCTCCACGAAATGTTCCAGGGTGAATAATGAATGTTCACAAAGATTGAGGCCTCTCTGCACTGCTGAGATAAGGGTGCCAGCTTTCCTTGCAAACACAGCATATGAGTTTGTTAAGGTCATTTGAAATTCTGTTTCATTTTCAAATGGTTTTTTTTCAGTCTGAATGATATGCACTGTAAATCTTAGCATGAACTCTATTTCCACTTAGCATAGGTAGATTTCACCTCTTGTTTTTAAGGAAGTAGGACATTGTTTTCACATATAGATGACTTCATTTTCCTTGTAGAGATAAGAGTAATCTGAAGTTTCCAGTTCAGTGCAAGTCCTACAGGAACTAGAAAGTATCATTCCTCCAGCAGCAGGATTTGCCTCCTTTAACTCAAGTATTTTCTTGAGTTCTTTCTTGCTTCTTTCTTGCAAACAGTAAGATAACAATAGCTACCAAACTGAAATATTTGCCTAGAAACCCCTGTCTAATCCAGAGTGGCAAATTTGGTGGTCTTATATAAGTATTTTCCAGGAAAATTTCTCTTTTCCATTAGTGCTAGAACTGAATTTGATATAATTTTATACCTCAAAAACTTACTCAGGAACAGCAATTTCTACAGATAAAGCTATTATTTTGGGAATTTCAGATGGACCATAAGCTGTCTGTCTAGAGACAATCAAATATAAAATCATATCAAATGGTTTGCCTACACATGACATTTGAACTGTTGTTCTCAAAAGGGCAAATGGAAGAAGAAAGAACAAGTGCAAATGGAAAAATGGGAGAGGAGGATGTCAAAAGGCAGCAGTAGGAATAAATGAAGCTGAAAGGAGACTTGGAACAGGAATCTGCAGTTCATTGTCTTGCTGTCTTCACCTTGCTGCCCACATACTTAAAAGACTTCAGCTTCAGATTCATCTCCTGGTGGGCCTTTCATTCTGTCAGCTCCAGTCTGCTGCTGGAGACAGCTCTCAGACAGAAGTTTGCAGCAAGAGAGACACTTTGCTTTGCTTTACCTTATTGATTTGAGAACATACAGAGGCAGGAAATCTTACTCTGGCTCAATTATTCACAAAAAGCATGCAGAGACTTGTCAGATTTTGAAGAGACAGAAGTGACATATTGAGAATACAGTGATAAAATAACCCAGCAAATGGACCTACATGGGAATGGTTTACCTGCCTACCCTGTCACCCTGATGCTCAGCCCAAAACCAGTGGCTGTGACTTCCAGCAGTGATTTCAGAGAGAGCAATACTCACTGACTGCTAATTCACAAAGTGGAGACCCACCCTTCTGCTTAAAATGATTTCTGCCACACTTTGTCAGCAGGGTCACACTGACTGATTGTCTCAATGCTGGGCTGAGAACTCCCTGGGCAGGAAATGTGTAAGGCAGTTAAATCCTGTCTATGTGCCTCCTCTTTTCTTCCCTAATGCAAATCCTTTTGCTTTCTAAGTGCCTGGGTGACAAGGGGCACAACTTGGAATAATAACTTTTATGGCACAGGAGTGGATATTTCTGCATGTCAGCAAGGGCAATGGACTGTTCTGGAATTTCACATCAAGACACTGATGATCTCCAAAGCAATCAACACTGGGTTTTTTGGTAAAATTCTTCCCTTGAAATTCTGTAACACGACCTAGCAATGCTGAGAGCCCAAGTCTGTTTCCTGACCAAAACTCCCTCCAGCTGGAACACACTCACTGCTGTTAATTTATATTTCAGTCAGTTTCTAATACTTTTATAGCTGAGTGTTCTGTTTACAAACTATATAGAGCATTGCTTATTTGCTCATGCAATTTAAATATTGAAAAGAAGGTTTTAAAAAAAACATTTAGTAAAAGCCTAAGCTTCCAAAATCTCTTTGTTTGAAATAAGCTTAACTTTCAGAAAATGTCTGTGTACATAGCTGCATGTTTTATTTGAAACACTAGAAAATGTGAAGTATTATTTTTGTTGGTCCTAAAAGTAATGTTCTCTTTAGTATAAATAATTCAGAAAAATACTTTTGCTTTCTTATTAATTGGAAAAAAAATCACAATGAAAATACCCTGACCTGAAACCTGCTGGGAAGTAAGTAATTTTCAGTAAGACCTTTAGTACAGAGCTGTCAGTCTAAGGGCAAACAAAGCCATATGTTTTTCTTTCAAGCCTGTTGAAAAAACTACTGTGCTACAGGCATGAAAACAGCACCTTTATGTGTCACTAAATACAATTTTTAAGGATTAAGTTTATCCCATTGTCAGTGTTTCAGCTTACAAAGTATTTGGAATGTGCATTTCATTTCAACACTTCCATTCCCTTGACCAGTATTTTCCCTTATGCTACCAAGAAAATACCTTTGAAATCATTGCACTGCATTCAACTCAGAAATCCCATCTTCATTATACAACTACACAGGCCTGCAAGATCTCCTTCTCTTTAAAATCTGATTTATGATTCTATTTCAGCTTTTTTTAACACTGAATCTGCCACGAGCTGTGACACACATGGATTACAAACATAAAATATGTACTCTGCACTAAGCAGATCCCCCATGACAGAAGGCAGTGCTGAAGTGTCACTGAGTTTGGGATGGCTGCACACAAACTTCTCCATGGATGAGCTACATGGACATAAAAGCCTGGCCTATCTTCAGGTTTGTCCAGATTTTTCCAACTTGGAAATACTTTACTCACTTCAGTATCACTGGAATAACTGGAGCCTGGTGATTCTGAAATGCTGTAGTTGATAGATGTACTATTAATGAAGAAAAAAATGAGCAACAAACCCCAACACACACTTTTAAACCCTTACTGTAGTCTGTCAGGAGGAATAAACCAGGTATATGTGAACAGAAATCATTTTAGTTGTTACACCAAGCACATTAAATTATCTCAAACATCTGAATACTTAAGAAAATGCCACTGCATTAATGACTCCCACTAGTTTCAGTCTGCTAAACAGGAGATCATAGTCTAAGTGCTAATTCACTTTGAATATACACACAGGGAGCAGCTGAAGAGATAAAGATTTAAATAGAAAATGACCTGCTAGGAGTTTCCAGTTCTGATTTTTACTGTGTCAGCAAACCAAACAGCCAGCAAAATTCATAATTCATTCTGAGTAACTGTTAGAAGTGCTTCAAGTGAAAAGCTTGTGGTGGCTTTTTTTCTGATTCTCCTTCCTCTAACCTATAGAAAAATTAAACATTTTCAAAAAAGCCGAATTTGTGAAACTTTATTGACAGGAGGTGAGTAAGCAAACTGGAGGAGATGGAGTAAAAGCAACTGAAATGAACAAAGGCCATAAAGCTCCTGGAAAAAAAGCCATTTGTCACTCAAGCTCTTACAGAAATTCCCTTGCTGGATCAGAGTAATACATCTGAGTGTTCAGAGGAGCACGCTGAAATACTGACCACTATGGGCTTCATTACTTTCACTCACCCACTCAATCCTGTTTTGCTTTAATTCCTTTCAGGAGCTGAGAAAGTCACCTTGCCTAAGTGGTCACCCCTGCTGTTTCCACAGCAGCCACCACACAAACTCCAGAAGTGCTCACATTATGCCAGGAAATCCTACCTCCTCCACAGGAGCCAAGGAGTCTGCAACAATAACACACCATACAATATTCAACATTTTTACTCCTCTAACTTCAGGAATTTTGCCAAAAGATGGAGTAGTATTACCCAGAGAACTCCCACTTCAATGTCCACATTTCAGCTTCACACAGTGACATTGCAAACTGGTCAGCCTACCCAGCAACAAAGATGTTCTTACCTACCATCATCTGCCATCTTCTCCATCCTAACCTCTTTAATTGGCCAATTATATCTTGTTGTAGCCATTAAGTTAAAATATTTATCTATAAATGCTGCTTGCTTGCACAGGTACACACAGGCTTGCATCATGCTGCTCTCATCCCACTTTCTTCTGTTTTCATTTTTGCAATAAGGCATTGTTTAACCATGACAAATACTTACATCCTTTTCCAGAGAACTGAAATTCCTGGAATATTTCTCATTAAATGCACTTCTTTAACAAAACAAAGCTAATTTAACTATTAATGCTCTTCTTTCTACAAGGATGAAAGTTATTATAAATTACCATAATTCCAGGTAAATTAAAACCATCACTGGTGCAGAAGGAAATTCTCACAGGGTTCCAAAAAGGCAGGATGAGCAGTTTGATAGCAGTGGTTTTATGTTCCCTTACTGCCATTTGGGGTCTTTTAGAGTGAGATTGGTATTTTTACACAGACAAGATACAGGAATGAAAAAAATCTGCCATACCTGGAATATGGAACAGACAAGAGCTGAGCAAGATATACAGGCTGATATCTCCCCCAAAAGCAGTGGTGGAAATATCTACAAAATTGAATGTACAGAAGAGGAAACTGCCTTGGTTAACAGCACAGAATCCTCTGAACATACAACTGGAGGAAACAGCTCATCAAAAAGCTCTGTTCACCCTGGCTTTATCACACACAGCTTCACCTAAGGAGGAAGCACTGAAGAAAACTTCTGAGTATGGCTTGATTCTGGCTCAACATTCATTACATAAATGCTCCTCAGAGTGATGCCACCAGTTTTAGAACAAAAGAAGGGGGTATTTAAAGACAAAAAGTACAGCTTCACCACTTCAGACACATGGACATTATTGGCCTGCTCAACACTCCTGTGTGAACTCCACACATGGATATTAACAGAAATTCTGTGGCAAAGCTTTCAGAGAGAGACTGTAGGAATTTGTAGGAGAAAGGAAAGCTAATGGTAGCTAATAAAGATTCAATTTTATGTCTTCAATTTTCTTCAGAGATTCCAGATTTAGTATTTTCTGGGTTTGTTTGCTTTGTTTTGTTTATGCAGCAATCTACACTGATGTAACTGTTCTTGCCATTTATTTCCATGATAAGACTGGGAGAAATAACTCATAGTAAGAACCTGCAAAAACTATTCTGATAAATAGACATATAATACACATAGAATATAAAAACATGTATTTTAAAGACCTTTCATGGATCACCACCTTTAAAATGCTGTTCTCCAACTGTATTTAAAAATCTTAAGTTAGTTAAAAAATCCTATTTAAATTTTTTTTTAAGAGGAAAGAAGCCAATCCAAGTGTAAAAGTAATCCCATTAAGTGCCTAAAGGTAGCTCTCTCACCCGTATCTGATACACAGCTAGCAGATGGAAAAATCAAATAATGGATTTATTCATCACACATTTGGAAAAGGACACTGATCACACAGTATTCCAGCAAGCCTCCACCTTTCAAATACTGTTTAGAGTGGGTGGAATGGTTGCTGCTAGACTTTTAAGATCCAGGTTTAAAACAAAGTGCTTTATGTCCTCTAACACTACAATCTCCATGGCAATCTCTCTTCCACAAAGCAATAACTTCATTTATTTTAGGGTCATTTGCTCCCTTGCTTACCTTTGCCTAGAAATTCATCTACTCAACAAAAGAAGAAACTTTTCCTAGGGAAACAGAATGGAAAAAAAAAAAAAAAAGCTGTTTAATATCCACTCGCACAAATGACAGTTCCAAAGCCCATGCTGTATCTCCAGGGATTTAGATTTATTGGCATCTTTACTAGCTGGGCCTTGGAAGGCTGCAGAGTTGGCCAGGAAGAACAGTGTGTATATACTGAGACAGAAAACTCTGTGAACGACGGACATTTTTCACTGATGAGTTCTGTTTTTCCAAGAGGATGGAGTGAAGAACTGTAAATAACATGTTGGGCAGAGGTTGAAAAAGTTATCTAGCTTTTTATAGGCAACTTTAAGACTTCATTGCTTGCTGGGTTTCTGGGCTCAAGCCAATCACTATGAAAGTTTCACTGGCACAGTTAACTCCTTGCTTGCCTTGCCCCAGATCTGTATTAAGGTTGCAGAAGAGAGTGAGCACACATGAGAGCAAGTGACAGAGAATGAGAGGTACAACTCCTCTGTACCTGCTAAAAGCATTCTTTCAACTAAAATGTTTGAAAACCAGTGGGCTGGGGATGGATGAATAGAATGAAATTAACTTTATAGATGGAAAAATAAGGGACAAAGGTGGAGAATGGTTTTTTACTGACAAAAGAACAACTATCAAGGGTAAAGTCAGAAGAGAAATCATTTAATTTTAACTCTGACTGTAGGGACAACTTGTATCATCCTTTCCTGCATCCACTTTCCCCAGTGGAGGCCATTTACCATGCTAGATGGGAAAAACAATGGACATATAACATATAACAATCACATCAATGATTACTTGACTAAAATATGTGGATTTTTGAAAAGCTACTTTTTTCCACATAGAAACAGTTGTCCTCAATAAATTCAACAGAGTCACAGTCACTAATCTTTCATCCATTCAGTTTCATAAAACTGACTTTCAGACATGAGAAAAGGGCTGGGCTATCACTTTATTACGCATTTTAATCAATCAGCTTGTCCAAAATTTAAGTGCTCATTAAAAACCAAAAAAAACCACCTCCAGTTTCCATATTCAATGCAAAAATAATCCTGTAAATAAGAATTCTATGTAACCAATGCAGATATGCTTTCCTGAGTCTGCAGGCAGGTATGACAATGATTTTTTTCAGTAGGAGTTCCTTTATCCTGTGGCTCAAGGAACATTCAAGGATAAGTGCTGGAAGCATCACACCTGTAACATTATTTTGCTCTGCAGAAGATACAGTGAAGGGTAATGGAGAAAATTAGCAAAGACCAAAAAGGAAGAAAACCAAAGAAAAGAGAATGGGAAAACACTGATTTGTTTGCATTTTTCAGTCTTCCAAACCTTAGCTCATGCTGTAACTATAAAATATCTGCCATTTATACAGCTGACTGTATTTACAAATTAAGGCATATGATCACAGAATCATTTGGCTCAGGAGGGACTCCTGGAGGGTTTTCCATTTATTCCCAGCAGTTTTCCACACAAATATATCTTCACCACAGAAGAAATGGTTTCCTCACCCAGATGAGGAACAATAGGTCTATAATGCCATTATTGGGGAACGTGGGGAAAGCTGTGAAATCCTTGTTAAAATTCCTGGGCAGCAGGCCAGGCAGGCAGTGAGGCAGAGCACAGGGTCGGTGCTGTCTGTGTCCCAGGGCAGGCTCAGCTCTGTAGCCATGATATTTTCTGAAAAATCCTTTCCTTAGGATTTTTTCTCCTGAGAAGCTGAGAGGCCTCAGGAACAAAATGTAAATAATGATTATCTGCTGCTGTGGAATGCAACAGGTGCATCTGTGATTGGTCTCATGTGGTTGTTTCTAATTAATGGCCAATCACAGTCCAGCTGGCTCAGACTCTGTCTGAGACACAAGCTTTTGTTATCATTCTTTCTTTTTCTATTCTTAGCTAACCTTCTGATGAAATCCTTTCTTCTATTCTTTTAATATAATATATATAATATATTAATTATAATATATTTAATTTTATACTATTATAATATATTTAATTAGTATAATATATCTAATTTCTATTTATCATATATTTAATATAATATATATCATAAAATACTAAATCAAGCCTTCTGAAACATGGAGTCAGATCCTCATCTCCTCCCTCATCCTAAGACCTCTGTGAACATGGTCACACAGCTCTCCCAGCCCCTGTGCAGCACAGCCCAGCCCTGCTGCCAGCAGCAGCAGCTCCCAAAGTGCCACATCCCTGCACGGAGCAGCCTCCTCTCCCTAGCACAAGGAGAAAATCTGCAGCACAGAGATGTCTCCTCCTGAACATCTGAGCAGTTGGTGGGAGCTGGCAGGAGGAGCTGCATTGCTGAACAGCCCTTGCACAAAGCAGAGCACTGCTCCTGCCCAGGGAAAACCCTGACATTTCATGGCTAGAACATGGCCATGTCCTGGAGAGATTAAAGACAATTCTATCTTCTGAAGTAGGTAGGAATTTAACTATCTCCTAACCAGATGTCCCTATCTACCTAGCCTAAGCACAAAAAAGAAAAATAGTAGGAAAAAAAATAGACTATTATTTTATGTTGTCTTTATGGCATTGTTACTGCTTTGTTTAGTGCAACTACACAATATCAATGGTCACCTTTTCTAGACACTTGTTTTTGCATATTAAATGGTACTTAGTAGAATAACTTGTTTCAAGCATTATCTAGTTGCTGGAATCAAAGTGTTTTTGGGGTTTTTTTGTAAAGATTCCTTTATGGTTTCTGTTCCCTTATGGCTGCATAAAAATGGCATCCAAAACCCTCAGAAGTAAGAACAGCAAAACGGAATAACTAAACCCTTGTGATTTCTGGGATGTCCCTTGGGATTTCTTTTTTTTTCCCTTCCTTTTTTTTTTTTTTTTTGAGTTGGCAACCCCTTGTACTCATTTTCAAATAAAGCATTAGAAGCACTAAAAAGACCAACATTTTTTCAGAATCAATCATGATCAAACTAAAACATAATCATTAATTTTCTCAGAGCCCCCATACATGATTAAACTGCACCTCTCACCATGCTGAGGGCACAATCTCAACTCAATGGATGCACAGTGAGTTTCTTCAAGATTTTTCCACTTCTCTCCAGTCTGATTTAAATGGCACTAGTTTGGTTGGAAGGCTCATGTTCCCATAGCAGATGTCTAGGTGCTGGAAGCACATTTGCCAACCAAAAAGAGACACATCAACTATGAGCAGGAGGAGAGTAACTCAGATCTCTCACCAGCCAAGGACAGGAAGGAAAGCAGAGTGGTAAGATTGCTACAAAAGTGGTTTTAGTCTGCTGTTCCTCCAGTTTCAAGTTTTTGAGTACATGGCAGGAAATACTGAACCTTTCAGAGAGGCTGTCTCAAGCAGCCTTGAGGAGCTGCCCCTTGGCACTCTGTGCTGCCTGGGGGCTCTTCAAGCCAACACTGGCAGCAAACTCAGACGGGGCAGAACACACACCTAAAATAGGTTCAGAGCACTGCTAATGGATTTCCCTCCTCCCTTGGATGATAGCTGGCCAGCTGTGTCTAACAGAGACATTAAATTCTGTAACAAATCTTTCATTTTAATCATTTTAATCAAAGGCATGAGAATCATTAATGCTGAGGTTACACTTCAGGAAATGGGAAAGAAACAAACAGCTGGATTGGATCAAAAGAAAATCCCATATATCCCCTCAATGCCATATTTCTGACAGTGACCAGTAATGTTTATCTATGGGAATGTATAAAAACAATTGAGGCATAAAATGAAATCTCCTTGATAGGACTGCCCAACTTCCAGGAGAGCTGAGGCACGTTCCCTGTTTGTCCCCTATATTGGGGACTTCATAAGAGCCTTCTTTTCTGCATCTCAACTTTACTGTATGGCTCTGCTCACACAGAATCCCAAAACAGCAGCCTGCTCTCCTTTTCAGAACCAACTTTCCTCTTAGACAGGCAGATGTAACTCTCAGCCTGGAACACAACTAAGGGAAGAAGCTGCTATACAGAGAGTACCAGAGAAAGCTCCCACTGGGTAACACCATGCTGTGTAACAAAAACTACCTTTAGAAACTTGCAGCACCAGCTTTAGGCTCCAACTACCCAGTGTCCAGGGCTTGCCCTTGTGCTCAGCAGAGTCTCCTGCCAGTGCCCAGTCACACTTGGCATGAACAAAGATAAAAAAAAGGGAATTGCTGCTGTCTGCAGCTTCAGGTGTTCAGTGGATGCCCCCACCTTGCTTTGACCCTGCTTGCCCAGACCACAGGATGAAGGGCTTTACAAACACAGCAGAGAATAAACACACTGCATTGCTTTTGGAATTAAAAACAGAACAATTATCCATAACAGTCTGCAGCAAGACCTCATGCACACCAGTGTCAACACTGTAGTAAATGGTGTGCATGCACAGCTTTTGTCTGTGGGGAAGTTACCAAAGATGGACATGAAGATCTTTATTACAACAGATGATTATTACCACAGAAGATGTGCCAGGAAAATACAAACAGTGTATATTAAACCATATGGAGAACTTGCTGGTACATGGAGCTCAAAGTGCTTCTTCCACAATCCCACCTACCCACAGCCTGATCAACGCCCATCATCTGTGCCCAAAGTTTAACTTTGTTTTATTAATAGTACCACAAAATCTGGATATATAGGAAAGTGCCCTACTATA
>NW_005054483.1:575604-615545 GCF_000277835.1 Geospiza fortis | reverse complement strand
TGAAATAATTACTAAATTAGTTACTATAGAAACCATCCTGCAGCCATCCTAAAAAAAAAATCTCTGTATATATTTACACTGACACTGAGAAGAAGAAGAGGAGAAAAACTGGAATGTACCTGTACATGCAAGAGACAAATGGCCAAAACCACCAGATTTGACAGTAATTTATAGGAACACAGCTGAAACTCCTTCAATTCTAAGAGCAATATTCATTCACATGATTGCCATCACTAACAAAGCCATGAACATGCAAAAACCTCTGCTTACAGAAAATCAGGGCCTTTCTTTGCTGCTTGGGAAACAAATAGGTACAATAATGCAGTAACACTATTTTTTCTTAGAAGAACTGAAAAAGGGAAGTTCTGAGCATCCTGACATTATTCTAATATGTCAAATGAGAAGAAGTCAGGGCTAACTGAACATGCCTTTTTTGCTCATTTAAGTTGCAGATGAGTGACAGCTAACAAATTATACAACAGCCCATGACACACAGATCCAGACCAGCAGTTTGCAGTAAAATTCAACAAGAGACAGCTTTACCCAGGTTTATTTCTTTTCATACAGTGCTGTCATAAACATTTCATAAATAATTCTACAAGGAGTATGCATGATTTATAAAATGTCTGGGAGGAGCTGCTAGCTTTCTCTCTTGCACTCTGTTGTTTGTACTTGTAAAATTGAGTCAGCTGTAATTTCAACAAACCTAAATCTTCTCTACAAGAGATTAAAAACACCAGTGCTACTTGCTGCAGAAGAAAAAGGTATTCCAGTAGTAAAGTATCTACAGAAAGCCACTGAGACATTCATTTAACTATTTTGTATCATGAAGGCTGAAGAGTTCTCAAAACAGAAAACCAAAGGCATTTAATGGAAGCAAATAAACACTTTGGGTAAAAGGTTTCTATTGGAAATAACCCTAGGGGACATTAATAGGCTTAGAAAATCTTAAGGTTGGCCATTTAATTTCTAAGATTAGATAAGACTAGTTTTGTAGGATGCTAGAATTTGTGTTTTATCACCCAAGTCTGTATGTGAAGACAGGAGCTGGGACAGTGGGCTGCAGCACCATCTGCCCAGGGGATGACACACCAGAGCTCTGCCCCAGATGGTGCAGCTCAGCCTCTTCCCCACTGCCTGCCTGGGAGCCTTGCATGGGAACAGAATAGCTGTGCCTTAACCCAGGCAAGGTCAGCGCAGAGCTCAGAGGTTGTTTTCCAAGTTGTTCACAGATTGAGGTTTGTCCAATTCTGGAATGTCAGCTGACACCACCAGCTTTTTGTCATGGGCACTTGTGGCCCTTTCCCTCTCAGATCTGGATTTTCTCACTGTGCTGTGTCTGTGTCATCTGTTCTGGATTAATGCCACATGCTTCACACAATGTTACTTGAAGAGGATTTTGAAAATATTGCTGGGTAGAAAATGAGACCACCAAAATATTTCATCATGCTAAACTGTTCCCAGGAAGACAAACCTACATGCATGCAGAGTAAGTCAAGATGTCCCCACAGCTGAGACACTGGAGTTCATCCCCAAACCAAATTTTTTAAAGCCTGGAGACAGTGATCTACATGGAGGACTCCAGACTAACACTACTTTTGTATGGTGACAGACCCAAGTTCAAACTGAGAACATCATCTACAAATACCTTCTATCTTTTCTACCACTATTCCAATATATTGCACTGGGCCAGCATATACCTTTTGTTAAAGGTTGTCTATTTTTTCATGGTGTATCTAATTTCTGATTAAAGAATTTCATTATGGGAATAAAGTTTTTGTTGATTTACAAAATAACATTATTATACTGCTGTCAAGTATCTATGCTAGTACTTTTCATCCTTCAGAGTGTAAAAATATCAGTATGCAGAGTAAGAAATAATTGCTTTCTGAAATAATGCTAGAAAATTCCACCTAGGAATATAGTGGAATCTCTTTAAATTAAATCAGCTAGCATTAGCATTCAAAAACTAGACACGATTTAGGTCAACCACTGATCTCTCTTAATGTGGTAATTCACATTTTCTAGTAGAAACACTCCCTTACACACACCTCTCAGCTCCCTACTGCTCATCTTCCTCATACATTAAAACAGAATACTGACACTTAACCCTGCAGTGATGAACAAGTCAGCTTTGCTCATGCAAAGTTCACACTTGGCTTGAAGCATGCTGAATAATTCCATTAATTTCCACAAGAACACTTTGCACTATGTGAATCTCAGTCCAAGCATTCAGCAGTGTCAGGGGCTAATCACAGCAGGGTTTTTGTAGAGAAAACTGGCAGCCAGTGCAGGGAAACCAGCACAAAGCTGTGTAGCCACCAATGAGGTGCCACTGTTTAGTCTGCCCCATCAGCTCTGCCCTGGGTCTAGCTGGGACAGAGTTAATTCTATTCCCAGTGGCTGCTGCAGCACTGGTTTGGATTCAGTGTGAGAATAATGTTGATAACACACTGATGTTGTAGCTGTTGCTAAGCAGTGCTTACTCTAAAGCAGTTTCCCAGGCTCTGCCAGTGAGGAAGCGCACGAGGAGCTGGGAGGGAGCATGGCCAGGAAGGATGACTGGAACTGGCCAGAGGGTGGAATGGAGGGATGTACACAAACCGGTACAGAAACTGGGGGGGCTGATGGCTGCTGGGGAACTGCTACATCAGTCAGCAGGCACTGAACAGCTGGACTGAGCATCACTTGCTTTTCTTGGGTTTTATTCCTCTCTATTTCTCTTCTCCCTTTTATTACTATTATTATAATCTTTTTTATTTCAGTTTTTTAACAGATCTTAGTCCACGGGCTCTACCTTTTCTGTGATTCTCCTCCCCATGCCATGGAGGGTATGGGAGGGGAGTGATCAGATGGGTGCATGGTATTTAGCTGCTGGCTGACAGCACTTGTTAATCAAAACTTCTCTCCAGAAAGATGCAATGATATAGAAACTCCTTTTGCAGACTGATCCATGAATCAGTGTTGAACCATTGTCAATATTCCTGTGCTGTTTAACCCACCTGAGGGATTATAATCAGAGATGAGCACTTACCTTGTACTTAAAAGAGGTTTGCAGAGAGGTACTAATTAACACAACATACAGCAAAAATGAAGAGAGTTGTTAACAGATATAAAGCTGAAATAAATTTCACAATTCAAGTATTAAAACAGAAGCACTGGATGGGAAAGCAGAGACACAAAATGTCACTGCAATCACAGGCAACCACATAACAGATGTGGACTGTACTCAGCCCAGAATGACAAACAGAGCATCTCCAGGTTCTCCAGAACTGCTAAAGAACTCTGTCACAAAAGAACAAAAAGCAAAAACCCTGGGACATAGCACAGAAAAGGCAAAGATCCCAGAGACAACAGCAGTGTGTGAGTGGCAATCCCAGCAGGGAACTGAGGGATAAATGCCCATGTGAGTCTCAGGAGCATTCTGTGTCCATGGCAGTGAGAGGCACAGACACCCTGGGGAGGTGATCACAGACATAGGGACAATCCACAGACACAGGGACACTCCTGGAGGTGATCACAGACACAGGGACACTCCTGAGAGGTGATCACAGACACAGGGACAATCCACAGACACAGGGACACTCCTGAGAGGTGATCACAGACACAGGGACAATCCACAGACACAGGGACACTCCTGAGAGGTGATCACAGACACAGGGACAGTCCATGTGACAGTGCTGCTGCCTCACTCTGGGCCTGGGAGGCTCCTTCTGCTGAGCCATGCTACAGAGAGCAGAGCACAAGAAAGCTCCTTCCAACTCAGCAGAGCTCTTAGAGCAAATAGCACTATTTTTCATCATGAGAACTGCAGGTTGAGTTGAGAAACAATAAACAAGAGGATAATTGAGATGAACAAAATTAGAATTTTTAAAGAGGGCTCAGCCATCAAGTATATGATAAATGATGCATAACTGAAAAAATGTTGGAAAAATGTTGGTGCTTCTCTCCCCATGTTTTCAAGCTCACCAGAAATAACCCTTCAAGAGAGATATTCACCCAGTAAATATCTCTGTAATTCTCCTTTCCTTTACTTGCTCATGGCTTGTTTAGCGTGCCTGTGTGGAATTTCACATCCCCATCCCTTTGCAGACCTTTCCAATGAGAAACAGGTGTCTCAGGGCTGGCTGAGAACACAAGTGCACTGTGTTTATCAGCTGTGTAAACTTACATTGAAGAAGTTGGTCTTGTTCCTCTCACAGAAGAGGCCCTGTGCAGGCATGTGCTTCAGCTGCTGCCAGGGCACCCCACTGCCCAGCAGCACGTCCCGGGCCCACTGCAGGTTCTGTGGACAACAACAGCCAGGTCAGATGGAGGCAGGGGATGCAAAAGCCACCAAAGGTAAAAGTACAAAACAAAGTACATTTTTATTTATTAACCTGTGTTGTTTTGATTTTTTAAGATTTTCTAAACCTTCTGATGTTTACATTCTTGTAACTAACTTCCTCACGCACTTTCTGTAAATATTGGTTTGCATTCTTTTATGGAAGAAGAGAGATTTGATAAGACTTTTGGTTTGTCCAGTGTCATTGGAGAGGTGGCATTTTCACCCTCCAATCCACTCTCACTTTTGGAAATCTAGAAATGTTGAAGTCAGAAAATAGTCTTCCCCTTTTTTACCTTGAAGAAAGCAGTGTGTGCACATCGTGTTATTTCATGTCCTATAGTGACATCCCTGCAGTGTCTTTTCTCATTTTTGTCATACTTGCTGTTCCATTCTCCCCACACACTCTCTGGGAGCACTCCCAGCTCTTCCCTTGGGCCAACCACCTGCAGGGAATAACCTGCCAGAGCTGAGGCCTCGACCCTCAGGCTCAAACTGCAGCTTCCTTTAGTGGGGAGGTGAATTCAGAGCTTTTGGCCCCACCCAGCATTTCCCTCCATTAAGTTCATTTCACCTCCCTGGAAATTCCACAACTGTCATCAAACTCGGATAACAGTGTTCAGTGAATTTACAAGAAATTATCAGTAGGGGATCAAATGATAGATGACAACCAAAAATTGATAAAAGCACTATCCCTCTAAAATTTCAATGCGTGGAGCTCTCTTTTGTAGCTGAGAACCAGGGACAGCTGTTGGCTCCAGGCAGAATGTTACCAACAGATGGGACAATTATTAATTGTGAGGTTTCACTGATGGAAGCTTTGCTTTACTTCATTTTTTTATTTCAGGGTTCAAAAGTGGCATTTGAGTCGCATTTGACCAGCTTTTGTACAGAAAACTTCACAAGAGAGGACGTGAAAGAAAGAGGAAGATGTTTGGTTCATAGAGACAAATAAGAATGTTGCACTCTGGCTTGTGTTCTGTGATCTGGAAATACACTTCTGTGAGTCATAAATGTGATTAAATCATGTCCATCCAAGAAGCATATTCCAGCTGTAATATCCTTTCTTTTGTGTATATGTTTGTGTGTTGGGGTGGGGGGGTTATTAGAAAAGTTCCTGTGTTCCAGAGTATTTTTATTTATAAGACCCTGGTGAAACAGTAAAAGCTCTGCTCAATCATCAGTGCCTTTGTGCTAATGACAGTAATCATGCAGAAATCTCCAATGTCTCACCAGAGCTGCAGCATCCCCTCTAGCAAAATGCTGATTATGGATTCATGTGCAGGAGAGCTGAACACTGGCAATAATAACCAGATATTTATGGGTGTCAAAATCCCTCATTCCAAGAGCTCACAGAGGTACTTACACAGGACATTCATGATTATAGTGCAGCATAATCAATGGGATTTGGACAGCTTTGTTTTGGTATGGAACAAATACATATTCACTCATAAACATCACAAGGTACTTTCTGGCTGGTCATGGATATCAGTAAATTTAATTATTATCACTGAGTGTCAAATTTAATTAAGACTGAAGAAAGCAGAAGGTGTAAACTCAGCTGCATACTAACTTTCTTCTACATAACTTCTTTTGTAATATGTATTTCTGTAATCCTGTTAACCTAATCCTGAAAAATACTTGGAAATACATACAGAAGAAAATACAACACAAGAGAAGCTACAAAAATCTGGTCTTCCATGAAAGCCATCTTGTTTTGAATAAAATCAGAATCCAACAAAAATAAGCCTATTGGATCATCCAAGATCCAGGCAGAGAAAATGCTTTATTTTGTGCTAATCATAGTCATCAGAAGTGTAAGTTAATTCCAAGTGTGAAAATGAAGTAAGACTTGCCTAATGTGTGGTAATCTGAATCTTACAGTTAAAACTATCACATAAAAATTCAAGGAAAACAAAATCCTTAAGAAAGTTACCATCCCACCACAAAGCTTTAATCTAAAATCCCAGTCTAAAGAAAAGTTAGCTGTGGATGTATTCTTAAATGAAAACAAGGAAAAGGTTAAGAGATCATTAATTGTATCATTAATTGTAGCATCATGCTCTGGTGCTGGGATGTGCAATGCACATCACACTGACCATCCACAGGCATGTGTTTGGTACACATAATTCACAGGCTTTTATTGAACAAGATGATGGCAGCAGCCCAGCTAGGAGGAGAAAAGATCATTCAGACAAATGGGGCAATTACACGGTAACTTCACACAATCAAAGCTAATAGGAATAAAAGACACAGTTACAGATTTTCCACTACCCTGCTCCTTAAATCAGCATGATCACTTATTCCCAGTAAATATGCCTGAGCAGGTCTCAACTCATTAGATTTTACAGAGTCTGCTCTGCTTGGTTTTCAGCTGATGAAGTTATTAGGAGTGGGTGAAGGGATCCAGGACACAGCAAAAAGGATTTATTCTTCTTGGCACACTGCTTGCCAGCCTCAAATGCTGGATTTGGCTGTCTGACTCAGGGCAATTATGAAATACTCTTTCCAGTTCAGCTGTTGCCTCCCACATCTTTATCACCCCAAGATTCAAAGACAAGATGACTGACAGGGTACAGTAACTTGCAAAAAGGCTGAAGTAGAAAAGGAAAATCTCGTAGGGTCAACCAAGTGGAACTGAGTCACCTGGGATGGACACCCCTTAACTCAATGGTGTCAGAAACACCTTTACCTAAACTGGAAACTCCACAAAGTGTTTCTGGGAGGTGAACAAAACACTCCACTATACTTTAATCCATCCCTCGGATTTCATTTACAGTCCACTAGAAGGTTTTGTCTCAAAAACCTCCTCCTCCTCCTCCATCAAATAAAAGCAAAATAAAAAGACTACTGATTTGAAGGGTGGCCTTTTAAATGAACTGTTATTATCAAACTGTTTCTACTTGAAGTGGTTACATCTATTATGCTTCCAGACTATGTCTGTCTCTAAGTACATATTAAGCCTACAAACATATAATCTTGTAATTTTAACATGCATGTATTATGCCTGGTTTGACCAACCTGTCACATCACTGACCTCATGTCACACCCAACATTTATTTCCCCATTAAGGGCTCTGCTAATAACAGACATTATAGAACATACAAACCTAAAAATTCACACAGTCTTTGTGAGCAGATTCTTGCAGGATTTACAGAGCACTTTTTAATTTTGAGATTAAAAAAAAAGGCATGTAAGTAAGTATTTTTCTTTCCTGACAACCTGCTGGTTACAGATTATGAGACTGGTTCCACATGCTGATCCATAAGGACCATAATGAATGAATATTTTACACTGACAAAGAGTGCCATGTCCTAACTTCTCCTTCCAAACTGTGCCAACATTCATTTTGGAGGTAAAAGTCACAAAGAATCAAGACTTTATGTCAAGACAATACTAACAGGAAACTGAAACTACTGCCCAAACTGGCAACGAAGCAATTTCTGAAATTTCATTTGTATTTGCCTGCACGTTTACTCCAACTAAAAACAGCTATGTATAAATTTCTTCTGATAACAGACTAAAACAAAGAAAAATAGACTCCAAATATTAAGCTGGATTTTGCAGAGGAAAAAAAAAAAAAAACAGAACGTGTAGCCAAACAAATTGTTCATAGAGTTTGAAAAGGTGTTTAAAAAAGCACTCAACTATATTCACTAATCTCACAACAGCAAAACCAGGAAAGCTGTGAAATGGGAGAAAACAGATTGCATATGGAAAACTTGTTTTTCTGAGCACTATGGAGACCTGCCAATCCTCTCCTCTTCCCAGCCAACCATGAATTTTGGCCATCAGTCTAAATTCTTCATGCAAATTCCTGGCGTTGGAACGAAAATGCTGAATTTTCCAAGATGGTTATACACATTTAAAAATCAATCTCAGTTTTCTAAAATTTACCACTCTGCCCCCCAACAACACAACCTGATGTAATTTATCTCATTTTTCAAATCAGGCTGATCATGAGTAAATGTAAGCATAATTCTTACTGCAGTTACTGCTGACAGTGATCCATTTTGGGTGGTAATTTTCTGCAGGACTTTAACTTCCACTAAAGACACAGTAATGTGCCATTAAAGCACAGACATTGGACACTGCTCTACAAAAGAACCTGAATGAGTCACTGAAGAAAGAAAATGTAAAACCCATGTGAAAATATGCAGTGCACATATAGCAATAAGAAGATTTTTTTGGGTTTTGCCATGTCAAGTGTTCATTATGTATTCTGCAGAAGTCATAGAAAGGACAGTAACACTCAAAAATGCTCCTTGAAGCCAGCCTGGTAACTACTAGGCTCAAACAGGCAGGATTCAGTTTTTCTGAGTTCCAAAAGGAAACAGATTTAGACAACAATGTGTATTTCACATGGAAATCCGTCACTGAGTTGATATTTATATAAAGAGGGAGATATAAAAAGCAAAAGAGAAAGCTTCAACAGGGAAAAATAATGGAAGAAAATATTTTGCAAGTAGTTCCTCAGGCAAGGCCGTGCTATTTGAACCAATAAATTGAAAACAGGCAGCTTTTTTTGTTGAATGTTGATACAAAATCATGTCAGCAACAGTAATGACAGATTGCAGGAATCTATGGCTCCTATTCATGATGAGCTCCATGGAAAAATTAACAACTGTTACATACAAACAGCGTAAGAATGTTTTCAAAACAAGCTCTCTATAAAAAAGGGTGATATTTTTCTGGATAATCACTCTACAGACAAATGGAATATTCATCACCTTCCAGAAGGCTGGCAAGACTTGCCTGTGCTCACTTTGCAGTGACACTGGTGACATGGCTGCTCCAGGCCAGGGGTACAATTTGTTTCCCCTCCCTGTTGTTCTCATAAGTTTCAGTACTGGTGGGGAAGAAAACTCAGGAAGCTATGGAAAGCAGCAAATTATCTAATCCAAGATTCCCAAATATAAAATCTGTGAATTTAAACCTTGATTATGACAAACAGTAAAATGCCTCTCATCATTTCATTGTACTATTCCTACACATTTTGCCAATAAAGACTCAGGATACCCAGAAAGTTTATCTGTGTCACACGATGTGTTTACACAATATTGATTAATTTCTGCTTCCAAGTCACTTTTCAGTCTACTTATTCAGTAAAATAAATAATTGCTGTCATTTTTATGAGAACATCTTAATTTATGAGACATATCTAAAATGTAATTCTCTGCTGAATGACAGAAAATTACTTAGTTCAGTAATAAAAAAAGAAATTTTCTCCTTAACTGACCTCACACACGAGTCAGACAATCTAGGAGCTGAAGACTTGGCCCCAAGTGTAAGTAAAACAAGCTGTGTTTTAGCACTGACACTTCTGCACCAGTGCCAGAGGCAGCACAGTTGGTTTGCTGGGATGTTGGACAATACTCTTTTCCTGACCCAGAGATGGGTTTTAAAACACCTGAGAGGCGTTTTAAAAACTTTTATTCCATTTTCAGTCTCATGAGGAGGGTGAGATAATACAGATGTTATAATTCACACCATCACAATCAGAAGCTAATTATTTCCTAATTGTAATACTATAAGAGATACACTATAAGTGAAACACTGTAAGTGTTTCTTGGCCTGTCAGCTTTAGCCACACCATGCTGTAGATGCCTTAAAGCCAATCATCTAAAATTACCCCTCGTGGGTCCTGCTACAATGCACCTTTCATAGTTCTACTTCTCCAAAGTGTGTAGCTGTGACCGTGTTCACAGGGGTCCGAGGACGAGGGAAGAGACGAGGATCTGACTCCATGTTTCAGAAGGCTGATTTATTATTTTATGATATATATTATATTAAAACTATACTAAAAGAATAGAAGAAAGGATTTCATCCGAAGGCTAGGCTAAGAATAGAAAAGGAATGGTAACAAAGGCTTGGGGCTCGGACAGAGTCCGACCCAGCTGACTGTGATTGGCCATTAATTAGAAACAACCACATGAGACCAATCACAGATGCACCTGTTGCATTCCACAGCAGCAGATAACCATTGTTTATATTTTGTTCCTGAGGCCTCTCAGCTTCTCAGGAGGAAAAATCCTAAGGAAAGGATTTTTCAGAAAATATGTCTGTGACATGTAGTCTTATTTTGTGAGGCCATAATTTCAAACATTTTTCTAGTTCAATTTCTCTTTCAACAAGAGTTGAGACAGAAAGCTGACAGAGTTGATAGAGCTGATAGAGTTGACAGAGCCTGTCCTATTCCATGGCATTCCTAACTCAGCATTTCTTATCTCGAGGCTTGCAAACAGATACACACTGAGAACTCCCTCCAGATCCCAATCCCCCTGGGGCTCAGAGCTCACCTTGTGTGTTTTGCTGTAGGTGTAGAGGTAGGCCAGCCTGTAGAGGCTCTTGTAGTGCTGGGGGAAGCGGCTGAGGCACAGGCAGAAGGAGGAGATGCACTGCTCTGTCAGGAACTTGCGCTGCTCCTCCAGGTCTGCAGGGAGGCCCTGGGGGAACTCGCAGGCATCCTCTGCACAAGGCTCAGCCTTCTTCTTGCAGTCCCACTGCGAGCCTGGGGCCATGGCAGCTCTGAGGGCATTGCCAGGAGCACACTGAGGATCCAGCAGCAGTTTCTGGGCAGTAGGCTCAGTAGGATCGTAAGACACTGAGATCTCCAGCAGCTCCTCGGATTTTCCTGCAGTTGGAACAGTAAGAGGAAAGTGACAGTGAAATTGCCATTTCCAAATGGCAAATGACATCTAGAAAATGACAAAAATTCAGTGACAAAAGGTAATCCTTTTCTTCAAAGCCTAGACAGAAATACTGAAAAAAAAATATGACTATTTGTGATGTTCATTGAACAAGTAATCTGCAACTCATTGACAGAGCCACACAGTGGTGTCTCCATTGTCCTCATTTGGGTTTTATCCTGGTATCTCCATTGTCTTCACTTGGGTTTTATCCTGGTATCTCCACTGTCTTAATTTGGGTTTTACCCTGGTATCTCCATTCCCTTCATCTGGGTTTTATCCTGAACAATAGTATGAATTCAGCACACCTTACACAATGCAGGGTTTTACACACTTTTGGAAGATTGAGGAGAAAGGGGGAAAAAAGCTTTGGAGGGGGGAAGAAAGGGTAAATTCAGGAACATTTTACTGCAAAGAAAAGAAGAAAGAACAGAATATTAATGCCATCCTGCCAAGTGAAATGCATTATTCTTAATGGTCTGCCTAGAACACAATCCCAGAACACAAAATGGACTCAGACAGAAGGATCAGCAGCAGCTCACCTGGTCTTCTGCATAATGCAGGACCTACAGTTCCATGTAAATATTTTTGTGATTAACTTGGTAATTTATAATTCAATTGACCCATCTTTTGTTGAAGGATACCAAATCTTACTTCAGAAATCATCTTGTTACAGCGGCAGCTTCCACATTTCCTGTTAGCTAACCACTGCTGCTGGAAACACACATGCTACATGCAGATTAATTTCTTTAACTTTGATCTTCAGTCATAGAAGTTTACCATGTCTTTGTCTTTGCTAGGATAAAGAGTCTCTTACATTAGATCTTATCTCCCAGCAGAGTGTAGAGATACTAAAATGTACTTCATCCTCAAATATAAAGCTGCTTCGTAACTTTTTCTCTCACAAGGCTGAATTTTTGAGTCAAACATGTTTTATAGAACACACATTTTTCAAAATGTGCTTGCCTGATGTCTATATCCAAAATAATTTTACTGTACAGGTAACTTTATGGGAAATAACATCTGTTCTAATAAACACCAGCAATTTAAGAATGCATTTGATGGTTTTTCTGACAGACAAATGATGACAATAACACAGCTCACTGCAAGCCTGAAAAAGAGCCATGATTTTAGTCTAGCAGCCAAAAGATTACTAGATTTAGTGATTATGGAAGTAGTATTTCACAAAACTAGGAACTGGCATCTATTTCAGCCTGTCAATGCAAGCACCACCACAGGCTTCCCTAGCTTAGGCAAGACTGAAGTAAAATATTTTTAAAAACAAGAAACCAAGGTAATCCAAGTCTGCAAAGAAAGAGGTAACTGCTTGGCCCTTGTTCCTAGTGAGATCAGGGAAGTGACTCAGGACTCTCCATAGCATGATCTCTGGATCTCTGAAACTGGGAAATGTGAGCTGGCAAAGAAGACTTAATATCCCACAAAAAGCCACAGCCTGGAAAGGTGGACAAAATTTACACATTGGTTTTGTTTGTCTTTCCCTGTTGAAGTCCAGGCTCTTTATCTACTGTCACATCCAACTGTACAAACATCAGACAAAGGGAAATTCCAGCTAATGGATTTTGAAACCATTTTTCCAGTGGCATACAGAACACTCAGTACCATTATATATGGAAAAATCTGGTAGAGAGCAATTCTAGCTCTCCACTGGAATGAAGTATACAATGGAATAAAGCATCTAAATTCTACTACTGAGGCTCTTCTCTGTACTGAATATTAAGCTGCTACTGGGACAGAACAAAAAGGGCATCTATTCCTGGGAAAAGTAAAAATGTATTGTTTGAGACTATATTCAAATAATTGCTCTTTAAATTATTTAAAAATATGAAACACTGAAGAAAAAGCAAATGATAACCTAAAAGAAAGCAAGTCAGTCAAAGGGCCAGCAGACAGCAGCTCAATTTTTCTTTGTAAGATTTAACAGATAGAACAAATTGGATTGGTGGACAAATTAATGGGGCACAGCTCTAAATTTAAGCTACACACATACAGGCAGCAATGATACCTAGTTAAAACCCTCAGTTACAGTGCAGCATATTTCAGTGCATCTGCAAGCCAGGAGAAACATTTTCATGAGACTATTGCAGCTGACATGATCTATTAAATCAGGCATACCCTTTTCCTCTGCAGATCCCAGGGCCTCTTTGCTGAGCACCAGTGTATCAGCACAGGTAGCAGGAATCCTCTTCTCTGTGTAAGTCTTCTTCAGGCTGTCCTGAGAGCTGGCAGGCTCATTGAACATATCCTGTGTGGAGCTGGAGTCAGACAGCACTGCTCCAGTGCTATCCTGACTCCTCTCTGCAAAACAGATAAAGAAGGAATGCATCTCTTCATACTCCTCAAGCTGCTGCTTGTCTCTTGGTAACAGCAACACAAAACTCTGCAAACTCTAACAACTGCCACACAGGATCCCTAAGCACCACCAAGAAAAGGTATTTCATTCTCATCACATTTCTTCCTAGAATATATTCCTGGAAGTTGATTCAAAGGCAATAAAGCTCAACTTTCAAGAGCAGTTAGACTGGGGACACAATATTTCAGGCAGCATGGCCCTGGAAAATCTCCCAGGTTTACAGGACCATTTGCCTTGGAAAGCACCCAGTATAATTTTCAACCTGACACAAGCAAAATTCAATTGACAAGAGAAAACCATGAAGAACAATACTGGTAAAAATTACTCATGAAAGAAAGAAAAAAACAGTAAAATTAGAGGGCAAAGACTAACAGGAGTGATCTCTGATGCCAACTATCCTGCAGGTGTAAGATGCTATTCAACAAACACTCTGAAAGGTGATTTGATATGGCAAATAAACAACACATCAAAGAACCAGGCCTAATACAGACAGGGAAACTGGACCTCAAGGCAGCCACAGAACAAAAGGAGAAGTGACTTTACCTTGACAGAGTGAAGCAGTGGCTGCTGACTACAGCACAGTCACAACTAAGCTGTTAATGTGCACAGGAACAGGCACTGTGACTTTATCAGGGGGGATAAAACACACCTCAGAACAGGCAAGTGAAAACCTCCCACTCATGTCTGAAACCTGCCAGATTTAACCCAAGTTCTTTACATCAAGGGTTATCAGAGGCAACCCTGCATGAGTAAAGAACACAGCTGAGTCTCTCTGACAGAAAGAGGCCTGCACATTCCCACTGAGATGGGAAACTGGCATTTTTCCATATTTTGCCAACATAATTCAGTGTTCAATATAAAATTCCAATACAGGCAATTCTCTTTAAATCTGGAGTCCACAAGAATTATTTCCAGTTTCATCTTAAGATACTGATACTTGATTCTGTGATCTAGTTAAAGGTGTCCCTGCTCATTGCAGGGGTGTGGGACTAGATGATCTTTAAAGGTCCATTCCAACCCAAACCATTTTATGATTCTGTACAGAAATGGCATAACCATTCCTGGTTATGGGGGTTACATCCATTGTCTAGGTAGTTCCACTGCATTCTGATTCATTAGATTTATTGATAAGATCAAGAAAGAAAATTAACAAAGCAAAAGCCCTTGCTTTGAGATGAGCGGATAATTTAATTAAATTTCTTCTGTTCCATCTGAATTGTACTTGTTCAGGAGAGAGCTAAGGGCCTTCTATGAATTTATTTTATCAAGATAAATCCCTCTGCAAACCTTCAGCTTGCAGATCAGGTTCTGCTTATTAGGATTCCAATGAATTTAAACTAAATTTGATGCACTCTGTGGTTTTTCACTACCACACAAAGAAAACCTTCCCTTTCAGTGAGCAGATCTTAATAAAACTCTGTCTTGGAAAAGAATGGGGGAACAGTATTTGCTTCCTAATTGGAAGCTATAGAAGCTGGTTAATGATGACAAGTTTTATACAGAAGGAATATAATTACAAAGAATGGGAAGAGAAGGATTCTGAAGAGAGGTCAGTCAAGCTTTAAATGACTCATTTATAAAGCTTTAATAACTTTCTGTGGTACAAATCAATACTATTGAACTCCCAGTTGACATCAGGAAAATCATTTACAGTAGCTCCCTTGGTATTTTTTTAAAAAAAGTTCCTGTATCTGTGGCAAAGAGGCTGATTACTCATCTAGGGGGAAAAAAACTGCAAATTTCCAGATGTTGCCACAAGCCTGCAGGTCAGTTCTGATGCGTGGGTTATGACAGATGAAGCATCAGAATGTGAATCAAGAAATGCCAGACTAATATGCCTGGGTGAGATCAGATCACTGGGAAGTTACAATAGTTTTTCATCATGCAAAGATAGACAATGATTCAACACATTAAATTTCAAATGTATGCATGAGCTTTTCCTTATGGGAACAAATGTAAACACCTCCTTACAATTAGCTAGCTAATTTAATTGAAATTTCTGCTTAAATGACTGTGGGTCTAGGTAGGGATGTTAATTCTCCTTTTCTTTCAATACATTAACCCTGTTTAAAAAATGATATTAACATTGGGCTCCTTAATCACTGGAAACCAGAGGAAGGTGACTATTGTGGCAACTTTCTATTATATTACATATTCCTTGAATGCAGCAGATACTTTCAAACTAAGTGAGCCAGATGGAAAACCCTGGAGTATTCCAGAAATTAGCAGCAGCCACCAATTATTAGCATTAATTTCTCAGAAATCACAGAGGATGGGTAAAGTCCCAGGGAATGTAAAACAAAGTGCAGTGCTTATCTTTACAAAGGATGAAAGGTCAAAGCTGTGAGCCAGCCAGCCTTCATCTTCCACAGAATTATTTGAGCATAAATAAATAAATCCTTCTCTAAGCACCTAAAAGGTAACAGGATCAGGAGTAGAAAATGTGTGAGTGGATCCCAGCACACACATTCATAAATGTGAATTTGTGATGAATTTGTGTCTCAAACCAGAACTGGCCTAAATGTCAGGCTACTCTAAACTCACCTCAGCAAAGCAGCACCCTTGAATGTGCAATCAGTAACTTCACAGAAAAAATATATAAGAGCCTTCCTGTTCTACTGAGCACTAATGAAAATTAAACTTAATTACAGTGTCTGTATTTGGGACCCACATTTTAAAAAAGACACTGAAATAGGGAAAAATTAATTCAGAGGAGAGGATAAAAATGAGAGATTAATGAGATGACATATGAAAATCACCAGGAGAATTGGACTTATCTTAAAAAAGATGAGGTAGAATTTCCAAATACATATGATTAACCAAAATAAAAATACAATAATTGCTGTTCATATTCATTAGGTACAGTGCAAAAGGCAATAGGTTTTAATTGCAGCAAGAAAATTGACTTTTTTTGCCCTCATCTCTATCTTAACTGCTACATACAGTCAGGAAATAGCTCAGTGAACCAACCTACAGAGTCACTGTGGGCTTTCAAAGACAGGCAGACAAACAGCCATCATTTGTTAGGTTACCCAAGATGCTCCTCAATATAATAAAAAGCTCTGACAATACCTAAGCACTGCAGTATGCAATGCAGAACTTGTGGCAACTGCACCAATTCACATCCTAACTCTGGTTTTCTAAAAAGAAAAAAAAAAAGCATATTTTGTACACATGGAAGTACTATTGTCTTCTAGCCTAGCTGCCAAATACAGCTTTTTTTATAAATATAAATATGCTAGATGGACACACAGCAGATATTTTACATTTGTTGTGCTGTGAAGCTGTTCCTTTCTCTGGTAAGAGCTGAGTGCAGTTGAGACAGTCATTAGTGCTACTTAACCTGTGTGCCAAGGACTGCAGTGTGTGAGGCAGAGAATAATTTCCAAATTCCCAACTGCTCTCAACACCTGCCCTTCTGAATGACTCAAATCCATGGAGAACATCAGTGCTTTTAATAATTTCTGCCATAATTAGAGACAATTTAATGCAACCCAGTGTAATTTAAAAGTTAAAAAGATATTTTTTATATTTTAATGATTTTTTATATTTAAATTTTAAAAATATTTTATATTTTTATATTTTGTTTACCTATTTTCTTAGTTTCCCCATAAAATATATAAATATATAATATATAGAAATATAATATATAAAATACATTTTATATTTTTATATTTTTAATATTTAAATTTTTAAAATATTTTATATTTTTATATATTGTTTACATATTTTCTTAGTTTCCCCACCCAGCAATAGCAATAAGACAAGCTTTTCCAAAAAGCTGGGGTGGTCCCTTGTTGTAAGAGATTGGTAAATCAAGGACTAAATATTCTTTTGAGGTCCCTCCCTGTAAAGTTTCCTATTACTTCAAAAGCTAAGATAAAAATACAGCTGGGTATTAATGTCCCAAAATTATTATCTGTAGCAGAAATGAAGAGCCCAGGGAGAAAGTTCTACTAAATTGTGCATAAGTAACTGCAACTATATTCCTAGGAATAATATGATCTGATAGTAATGTTTCTCCTTGGTATTATTATATTTTGTTTCATTACTTCATTGCATCATTCCTAGTTTTAGGAATATTTCAAACAACCTGATGAGTTGAAATCTCAATTTGATGTAAAGTTAAATATTTCATGTTTATCTCTAAAAATTTCAGAAAATGGCACTTGAAAGCAAGTTTTTTTTTACTTCATTTCTCATAATGTCCTCAACTTGTCACATTTCATTTCACATCTATGTCAGATTACATCCCCTACTCTGTCAACAGGTGAAAAAGAGCAGCTTTGGGCAGGAGATTGAAAAAGGTCAAAAGAAGAATCTTGTTAACTTTCAAAGACATTAGTAAAAAAATACTAATTATTATCAGAAAGATGTCATTGGGAAGAAAGAACTTGTATATTAATCTGTACTGCCAAGACCTTCACTGCATCACACTGAGGTCCTGTCAGTCACATGGATGATTAAATCACTGCCATTACTGAACCACATCTGTCACAGATGTGTTAGAAAAAATATCTGAAGTCTGTTTGCCTTAATTCCATGCTTAAGAGCATTTTAACATTAATCTTATCCTGAATGAAATAGGTTTACTGGCTTGACTTCAAAAATCCCTGTTCCCACTATTGCTCCACAAGCAGACACAGCCAGCAGCGTGTCACTGTCACTGTCACTGCTCCCTGAGCCCATGGGCACAGCCCCTGCAGGCCAGCCCGCCACCAGAACAGAGCTGTGGCACACTCTGGAGAGCAAAAATGGCCTTAAAATGGTTTCATTTTAAAATGCAGCAGGAAACAGGGCTCAGAACTGCAGCAGGCACTGCCCTGTGCCAGCACCTTCCCACAGGAGCCCTGTGCACCTTCCATGAGCCTTGGGACCCAAACTGAGCCCCCAGCACTGGGACAGGGACAGGGACAAGGACAAGGACAGAGATGTGTCACTGCTGAGTGACCAAACTGAGCCCCCAGCACTGGGACAGGGACAAGGAGGGAGATGTGTCACAGTGTGAGTGACCCAGCACTGGGACAGGGACAAGGAGAGAGATGTGTCACTGTCAAGTGACCCAAACTGAGCCCCCAGCACTGGGACAGGGACAAGGAAGGTGATGTGTCACAGTGTGAGTGACCTGGAGCAGCTCAGACAATGCCAGTGCCAGAGCTCTCACTGCTAAGCATGATGACCAGGTACAAAGTTACAGAATTGATGCTCAGGGGAGCTGAAGCACAGCTCCATGGTGCCAATGGCAATGAGGTGTTCTGCCTTGGACAATTATTTACTATGCAGCTCAGTAATCCTCTTTTGAAACTTTCAGGAAGTTAAAAGGAAGATGGAGAAGATCTCTGAGACAGCTGCATACAGGAGCAAGTAAAAGGGTCAGAAAGCCAGGAGGGTACAACTCACTTCTGAATGATATCTCTGTCTGTCTTAAACAGCTGAAGGAAAATGTGCATCCAGTTACTGTGAGAAGGTGTCTAAATCATGATAAACAATCAGTTACAAGTCAAAAAGTCAGAAATGAGTGGCCCAGAAAGCTTTTCTACAGAGCTCTATACATATGCTAACTCAATTTGCAGAAAAGAAACATCCTGCTGCACAGTTCAGAGCTTATGAATAAGCAACTATATATAACTGAAAAAAAATCTTGTGTCATGCAATAAAGGTGGGTTGTTCACAGGCTGTGAAGGTACAGACTCTCTTTGTCCTGCCTGGCAACATCTCTCCCCTCTCCACTTGAACATATGAGCATTTTTCTTCCCTGGTCTGCAGTCAGAAACATGATGTATCACAGAATTCTCATTCTGCAAACAGACTCCACCCATAACAGAAGACAACATTTAGCTCTGCATCAAAAGGCACTTGCACATTATTAAAAAACAAAAGAATTGCAAAGATTTGCATGGGAGTAGGTTAATTTGAGGACAGCAATTTAAAGGGAGTTCTCTTTTAACATGAGTCAAAGATGAGAGTCTATGTTTTGTCTGGCTGTACTGAACACAGAATGTGTTTCCATAACTTACAGTCCTGTATTGCTGTTCTGTCTCCAAGAGCAGAGCACCAGAGCATCTCACCCATGTCCCATCTATTTGGACAAATGCTTTTTACATAATCTCACACTACATCTCAGTGTGACATTTGTACTAATCAGAGAGAGGTTAAATTGGGGCAAGGTAAAAATGGAGCACACTGCAATAAACTGGGTGTGATTCATTATTCATCGAGTCCAGTGTGCAGTCCCCATGGACACCCAGCACCACGTGCCAGCACAGCACATGCACTGCAGACCCAAAGATTGCATTTCTAACTGCTGAAGGGAGAGAATTTTAAAGGCAAGATTTTAATGTTCCAAAAAGCAAAGTGGACATTCTTTTTATGCACAGAAACATCCACTCCATCCCAGCAGCTGACTTAGCTTAGCATGAGTGACAACCTGGTGCAAGAAGTTGCTCAGAGATCACCTTTGTCTCATCAGGATGTTGAGAACCCCCATCTACAAAAACTGTGCATCTTCATCACATTTGCAGAATTACAGACCAACAAACTATGGGGTGAGACTTCTCCCACAGCACGAAGCAAGGAGCCTTTCCTGCGAGTTTATCATGCAGGTTCTGCCAATTATTAAAAGCAAGCCGTGACAGGTAAAAGCAGGAAGAGAATGCCTGGGGAACAGAGATTTGTGTAAAGGTTAGAGGCAGCACGGGCAATATTGGTTGCAAAAGCAATCAGGCAAAGACAAACACAACAAAGGACAATTAAGTCTAACTACACACGACATACTACATGACATGGATGAAGACTTAAACAACACAACATTTTCACACTGCAATAGCCATGGATACATCATCTGCATACCACCACAGGAATATGGAACTGAGTATCAACACAACAAAGGCATATCACAGTAAAATACACCTCCTAAACAATCTCCCAGTCTACTTTTTGGGAAACAAATACCTTATTCACATTTTTAAAATTTTATTTTACTACTTTTCCTGCTTTCTGAACTAACTCTATTGCTTTTCCTGCAATTGGTTTTTACTGACTACATACATCCAGCCTGTATAGAGGAGGACACAGAGCATATCTGTTTTGCTATGTAACCATTTAGCTTAAACCCAGTAACAGCACAGGTAATAAAAGTCTGAGGGGCTGGCAAGTTCCTGGGTTTTCCTGTTCCCTATTTTGCTCTTAGAAAATAAAAGTCTGAACCTATGCTTCCGACTTCTAATGCCAGTTTTCACTTTGGAGGGTTATAAAATAGCAATAGGAAGGGGTGATGACAGGAAAGATGGGACTAACAGAAGGAAAGAAAAGATGTTGCCAAATGGAAGGACAAGAAGAGAGAAAGGAAGCTGCCCAATTTGCACACATGACAGCAGCAAGTCAGCCAGCAAGTAACAGCTGCCATTCAGCAATACTTTTGTCTCCTTGAAGGAGATACGTGCTAGCAGCTGCCATGAGGAAAAAGAAGTTTAGTTACTTTACAAGCTGTATTTACTGGTTCCTTTCTCCTGTTTTCATTAAATACATGACTTAAAACTAGTATCACCAGCACTCATTGGATCTGGAGGCTTTCAATGCTCTCAACTTTAACACTGATTTCTGCATATCCCAGTCATCATCTTCCACCAGCAAAACATCCTAGAGAGCTACAGAACTATAATGACACATTTAAATAGAATGCATTCAAAATAAGTCTGCCCTCAAAGCTTCACCTGTTTACAGATAAATGTTTGAAGATCAGAACCCCAGGATTTTCAAAAAAAGATGTTTGGCTGTACAGCAATTCTCTCCAGCTTGTAATGAGATTATTTGCTGCTCTAGAAGGCACCAAACTAACAACCAAAACCCAAACCCACAAAAACCACAAAATTAATAGAATAAGTAGAGTTCAGAAGGAACTGCAAGTGTTCATCTAGTCCATTCCTTTTTCATCAGGATAAATTATATCTCCATCAAGCCTGGCAGACAGCTGCATTGCCACTTTTTAATGACTTCCAGGGCTAAAATATTGCAGGGTTATACAAAACCAGAATTTCCTAAGACTCCTCTGACACAGTTTTGTAATGTTCAGAATGAAAATGCAATTTAAGTGCAATATCATCTGTTCTGTCTTCCATGAACACAGATATCCTGGGGTTTTGCTTCTAACTCTTTGTACAGCTTCCAACACTATCTAGGTTACTCTGCTGTCATGTCTCCCCTGAGTCCTCGCCTCTGCAGACAAACCATCCCAATTCCTTCTCTCTTTCCTCACAGGTCATGTTTTCTCAAAGCACAGAACACAGAAATGGTCAAAAAAGGTCTCAAAGGTCAGTAATGATCCCAAATAGCATCTTGTTTGTGGTAATACATGAAAAGTGTGTAAAACTGTACAATACTCTTACTTTACTTATGCCATCTATGATCAACAATATCAATGCAAGGGTAAATTAGAGTATTGTCAAGCCTCAGAAAGAATAAATACCTAGGCTGAATTTTGGTCAATTTATTTGTTCTTGAACAATGATATAGACTGCTTCATTTCAGTCAGAATGGTTAAAAAATAATCTAAAGAGTAGTCAAATGATGAGTATTTTCTTGCTATTTTTAGGAATGGTACAATGGAAATGCTGGCGCCAGCTTTCTTCAGTGATGTGATTATGTGTAAGATGTCAAGAGCATTTTACTTCAAAAGTCTGTATTTTAATACAAGTAAAATGCAAATGCATGCAGAAGAGCAGAGTATATGTAATAATATAAAAGTGGAAGACTTCTGAGCCTGTTAGCTCAGCCTGTTAGCTCCTCCATCTGTAACAGCCCCAAGGCAAATATTTCAGTTTCCTGGGGTTCTTCAATATGCTGTATCCAGGCTTTAGTTGTGCCAGCAACTCACAAAACATTCTGAATGATGCAGAACTCTGCAATTCTCCTTGTCACGGTTACACACAGCCTTCCTGAAGATCACCCAAACTCTGCCTCTTCCAGCAGCTGCCATTTGGAATTGCTTTGCCAGCACAAAGCTCAGCCCCAGCTAGGCTCAGCTTGCAGATCCAGCCCTGGCAGAGGCAGATGTTGCTGCACTGGCACCTCCAGCCTTGGCTCAGCAGCCATCGCTGCCACAGCCACAATGTCTCACTGCAGAGGAGGCTCCACCACACACACTGGGTATTTATTTAGCTTATGGCTCTCCTGGGAGCTTGAGACACTCTTCAGGACCAAACAGATGTAGTCCTAGGCAGAAATGCTCCCCACAGGGAATATTACTTAAGAAATATTTAAATATATGCTCCCTTCTATGCTGTTTTGTCAAAAGACATCAAAAAGCCAATAAAAGAGCCTGATCACTGCATAACCCATTGACACCTCCACACTACAAATGATCTCAAAACAGGCTAATTAATTACTCCCAAGTGAAATGCAAAGAGTAACAAAACAAACATTTCTCTGTTCAATATAATGAGAGAAATAAAAGAGCTTCTGTCAGTTGCACCAAGAATTGTTGTGGAAAAGAAATAAATTCACCCTGAAAAAATTTCAGACTAGGAACATTTGTTTCAAAACTGTGTCAACAAAGTTATTTACAATTTCCATTCTTCAGAAAATGACAATAGGAAGCAGCCCACCCTCCAGAAATAAATTCATATCAAGCAGAGCATTTCTGTGGGGCCTGGCACATTCTACCAACACCAAGCTGAACACTGTAGGTATTTTACTCCTTGAGTGCTGATACTCATAGATCCAGATGGATAAACAAATGGCTGGAAGGGTAGAATCAGAATCAAATTCCTAGCCAAATAATAAACTCAGGTTACTTAAATAGTAACTTAATTTCTATTATATATGCAATTGCAAAATCTTCATTAACACTAGGACACCACCCCCCTTCTTACATTTATAAGCCAATTATTTATTCTATCACATTATATTCTACAAAGATGAGCTGCTAACCAGTCATTGTAAATGATAAAGAAAAATTAAAAGATGAAATCTACTGGACTGTCATGCAAATCACTTCGTGCTGAATCACAATATATTCAAAATAGTTGCCACCTGCCTCCTTCAAGAAATTGCAATACAGGCTTGTGTTGTCTTTTTACCAATTTGGCTTGTTTGAACCAGTTTGAATTTTCACCATTCATTTCACACAGGCCAAAACAGTGTCCAGTCTTCTAAAGACTGAACCCACATCTTTCCTAAAGAGCTCTGAAGAAAAAAATTCACTGGAAATTCAGTGAGCTCATACTCCTCCTACCAGCACTACAGTTTTGACTAAGTGACAGGTACCAGCGGTGGCAGGTGACAACTTTGATTTTCATATTTAAAGCTCTGACTGTACATTGATTCTATTTAAGGCACTGAATATATAAAAAAATAATGAGCTTCAATATTGCCCGTGATACCACAGACCCCTCACCCTCCTTGAGCAGTTGGCTGGAACTGCTCAAGCCCCCCATGCAGAGCTCAGAGCACCTCCCTGCTGCAGAAGTGAGAACAGGACTGTACCGTCCGGCGTTGCCTGCTGACGGGGTTTTTTACATTTGACGTAATCGTGGTCAACTGGAGTGGCTGTGTAAGGTGGGGATGTCAGACCTGGACCCGAGGACGAGGGGAGGGAAGTCCCAGGGCCTGGCACTGTTCCAGCTGAGGAGTGAGAGTCTTCGTCTATCAAGCAAGGTTTTTCTCTGGGAGGGCGACAAGAAAGGGCAAGTGTTACTGTGATATTTTATGAAAAATCCCCTCACCAGGATTTCTTCTCCTGGAAAGCTGGGAAGCTTCAGCTCCTCCCTGTTTTGCTGCTTTGGAATGTGATTTTGAGAATTGTTTATTCTAGTATGTGAATTGTTTTTAATTAATGACTAATCCTAGTCTAGCTGTGTCGGACTTTCTGGTCAGTCACGGGTTTTTATTATTTATTCTTTTCTAGCTTTCTGTTGGTATCCTTTTTCTATAGATTAGTATAGTTTTAATATAGCATTAATAATATAATATAATATATCATAATATAACATATCATAATATAATATAATACAATATAACATAATATATCATAATATAACATATCATAATATAACATAATATAATATAATATAATAAATCAGCCTTCTGAGAACTTAGAGTCAATTCTCATCTCTCACTTCATCCTGGGGACCACAACACCATGTTTAGATACACGTTCTTACAGCATTTCCAACATAGCAATTAAAACTCACTTACAAATTCTAAATAAAGGATTTTTAGTACAAGTTATTTCCTCCCTGTAGTGATTTTGGTTTGTTAATTTAAGATTTCTTAACTAATGTATTGATGAGTGTGGTGGGTTTTAGTGTTGGTTAATCACTTATGCATTTATTTCTTGTTGTGAGGTAGGAAGATCAGATTAGGAGAAAGGTAAAGTAGGTTTAAAACTTTAAAACTTTTAAATCTACTTTTAAACCTAAAAGTAGGTTTAAAACTTTAAAAGAGTTATAAAGAAAATGTTATTAACAGTAATTAAAAGAAAAAAAAGTAGTAAGAATTAAAATAAATTTTATAGAACTTTTTTTAATAACTATTTTTTCTTATTGACAATGTAAAGAAACAGAATTTAAATTTTTTAGTTAGTTTATTACTTTTAAAATAGGGTTTTTAAAGTTTATTTAGGGATAGAAGTTTTTTGTTAATGTTATGGAGATTTTTTTTTATAAGAGGAAAGAATAGTTTTTGGTGGTTCTCAATTTTTATGAATAACAGCTGCCTGGGGAAATTTGTAATTATGAAGTTTCTTCACCATGACACTCCCTTATCACTGGTCAATAGCAAACTTTTATTTATTTTGTAGTTGTTAATGAGAAAAATAGTAAGGACTAAAATCTCTTATCCTATAAGTGACCATAATTTGAATTTGCATTTTTTAGCTGTTGATTTAAAAAATCAAATTTATGAATAAATAAAAACAGTGGCTTCAAAATGGATCACAAAATCAGAATTGTTCTGTTTCCTTCCCTTCCCATTTCCTCTGCGCCACTTATTGAGATCTCAGAGTAGCATGTGATCTTATTCATGGTTCCTGAAAACAGCAACATTAATGTAAATTTTTTTTCACTTTGTTTATATTTTATTCAGCTTCATTTTAATAGTTTATTGTACAGTTTATCAGCATGCATTCAGAGGATACTGCTGGAAACTAGCACTCACTTTTCTGCAACTTTTGGGGTGTTCTTCTCCTCACCCCTGGCAAAGGGTCCCTCAGAAGCTTCTTTCATGAAACTAACAAGCACCTCTGCATCTACTCCAGAGTCTGGTTTCCCCACAAGTTTCAAAATAGAAGCATGAAGTCGAAAATACACCTAAAAAACACCAAAGTCCATTTGGTCAGTAAAGAATCTGTAGCTCTGTAATTGATTACAAATAGTCTTTTCTCTATAGAATCTGCAGCAGTTAGTTAAGACAGCTACCTGTCTCCTAAACTTACCTGAATTGAACTTTCCCTGCCTTTGAAAGTTGCTCTTAAAATACAAAATCTGAACACTGTGCAAATTTTATAACCATAAGCTATGGAACACAACAAATAAAGCAGAATTGGCCTCGTTGAGAGCAAGTAACCACTGGGTATGTTCCAGAGCTTTTACCAGATAACAGTGAAAGCAAAGGTCCCACCTCGTGGATGAACCTGTGCTTCCATAGGTAAGAGATGCCTGTGAACCCTACCAATGTCTGATTTTTATAAAAACCAGTGAACTGTGTGCAGCAAAACTCAGAGGTGGAATTGCTACCCACCTGTCCAAACTGCCTTTGAAATGAAACCAGCCTGACTAACAGGCTCCATTTCACTCTTCAAGTGTGTCCTGCAAACATTCCCCAATGCAGAGCACCATCTAGATGTGCCTAACAACCTGTGGAGAACATGACAGAGGGGTCTCCTCAAGCCAGGTCTTATGAGCTCTTGGAGATCTATAGCTCAGCTACCTCAGATGGCATAAAATCAGCAAGGATGGCTTTTGTGGTAGTGCTGGAAACAGATAAGTTTTGATAAAAGGCAAAATAACAAAGCCCTTTACAGAGAAAAACTCAAGCCAGGGGCAAGAGGCTCTTGCTCCTGGTAAAACACCTCACGAAAGTGATCATTTCCTTTGTTCTCTTTCTAGTGAATTGCTTAGACTAGACTTTTTGGCTTCTGTCCAATTGGCTATCCTTAAGTTTGAGGTGAAATCCCAAAGTCCTATGAGGTGTCTTTTTACTTAATTGAGGAAACTTCTGGGCTTTTTACCTTTTCAAGGAGACAAAGGATAATTTTGTCACTCCATCAACAGGGGGCACATTCCTACAAGAACAAAGCTTCCAGCTACAAATTCAATATTCCCTTACCTCCAAGGCTTCCAGCTACACATCCAACATTCCCTTACCTCCAAGAATTCCAGCTACACATTCAACATTCCCTTACCTCCAAGAATTCCAGCTACACATTCAACACTCCTTTACCTCCAAGGCTTCCAGTTAGATATTCAACATTCCCTTGCCTCCAAGGCTTACAGCTACACATCCACCATTCCTTTACCTCCAAGGCTTCCAGCTACACATTCAACACTCCTTTACCTCCAAGAATTCCAGCTACACATTCAACACTCCTTTACCTCCAAGGCTTCCAGCTACACCTTCAACACTCCCTTACCTCCAAGAATTCCAGCTACACATCCAACATCCCTTTACCTCCAAGGCTTCCAGCTACACATCCAACATTCCCTTACCTCCAAGGCTTCCATGGCCAGTTCTGGTGGGTTGTGGTAGTGAATCTTCTTTGGGTATCGAGCAGCCTCCTCGTGCAGGTAGTGCCCTGCCTGTTTGTAGTGCAGCAGGTACACCACAGGAGGCTGCTTCTGTTTCTCAGCTATCTTGCCCAGCATGTAGTGGATGAGCCACTCCTCCTCGTCGCCGTCGCCCTCGCAGCGCGCCGCCGAGGTGAAGCACAGCTTGGCTGTCTCCAGCATGCTGTCCCTGCGCTCCTCCATCTGCACAGGGCACAACACAGCACACAGCTCACTGCAGCAAAGCCCAAAAACACCCTGCTGCCCGTGGAAAAGCACCTGAGCACGGTACAGCTTGTAAACACTTTCAATATAAATGATGAGAAGGGATCAAATGCATCCTAGGTGGTGAAACGCACCCCAACTGCCCATAAAATGGGTTTGTGGATAGGGTTTTGTTCACTCCAGTGACTGCTGGCGCAAACAACCAGAACAAAACAGTAAGACAGAAGAAATATTTATATTTATATAAATATTAATCTGAAAAACAACAACCCAATATTCATGTCTACAGAAATTCTACCACTTTTTCACAGTTGTAGAAATTTTTTGTTAATTTTTTAGTGTTTTTTTTTAAATTATCTTTACTCTTCAAAGAAAAAAATTATTTGCTTTGTTCTGCAACTGAAGTCTGCTAAAGCCACTATGGACCACTCTCATTTGTGAAGAAAAGTATTTCATCTTGCTTGCAATGTATCTAATTTTGAGATGAATATTCTCCCCACTCCACCCCGTTAAAAAAAAAATTTAAAACCAGCAGCATAAATTAAAGCTAAATGCCAATAAATTCATGTAAAAAAAAACTAGGTCAAAAGATGCATTAATGTAATTTTCTCTCTTTGAAATGAAGTTTATAAATTTAAGCTGTGTGGCTATAACCAAGAACTAAAACATAACCTTTCCTTTCCTAAACATTCTGTAAGGAGAAGAATAAGGTTTTTATGTATGAGAAACACATTCCTGAAGAGATATATCTGTGGAAGTGAGATGAAATTGTTTCAATTTATCTTTTATTATAATAGAGCTTTTCTTACTAAATTATGCATTTTTAATATATTCACTTGAAAAAAAATGAAGACTTAAATAGTCCTAAATAAACATTCTCATTTAATCCTCAACTTCAGATGGCTGCTCTGTATTGCTCCTTTTATCTGATACTATGAAGTAATTCCAGCACTATCCCTGAAATTCTTCAACAAATCCCTCATTGCCAAGGGGCTGCGAGACCATAAGACCAAACTTCTGATAGGGCAAAGACATAAAATGTAGTAACTTCATTTTCTGAGGAGTTAATTTCAGAGCTGTTGGATGCAATAACCCTCCAGAAGAAAACTCTATTGTTGACTGTAATTTCAAACATACTCTTTAATAAACTATTTGCTCACTTTTAATACAGGCTGACATCAGCTTTGTCCTCAGGTAAGAAAGTGTCTGTGGGAAGTGCAGTGTTAGTGCAGTGCTGAGGAAGCTCAGATTGACACTCACCACCTCCTGCAAATCTCCCAGAAGCAAAGGGTGCTCCCAGCACTGATCTCTGTAGCTCAAACACTGAAAGCTTTACAAATTACAGCACAAGAGCAACACTTCCTTTTTTTCATTGTGCTTCCAGCTGCAGACTAGGTAACATTTGGAAGTCAGAATAACTAAATCAGAAATGGAGTGCACTGGTCCAAAAAAACCAAAACATTTTCCCAAGCAACTCTTATCAGTGTCAAAGTGTATTTAGAATTGTTCATGTTGGTTTAGCAACAAACTTCTTAATAATGTTTTTCACCTCCCTTATGCAGAAAGAGAACATGAATTCATAACAATGTTTTCAATGGAAATTCTACCAATCTTTTCACTTTGATCTTTTGTTTAGGTAAATGGCCCACAACCACAAAAAAAGGGGAGGATTCTTTAGATATAAGAGATGACATGTGGACACAGATATCAGAGTAATTTCTGATCTCTTCACTATTTCAATAAGTATGCATTTCACCTTTTCCTGGAAACACTGCGTGACATTTACAGAAAGGAAAGGTAAATATAATTCCCCTTTCCAGAAGGTTACAATAATTTTGTGTCACCTTCAAAAGATAATTCAAAGATTAGGCTCAAAATGATTTTACACAGGAAAAAGAAAGGAAAAAACCCACCTTCAAATGCTGCTTGACACTACCAGATTTGAAATGAATACTGGAATATTCAACATTACTAAATAAGCATACAGTCTCATATGAAGAATATAGCATGTATATACTTAATTTAAACATTTACTATGTTAGAAAACTGTCCCAGATTGCAAGGCAAGACGTATTCTATTTGCCATCTGTTAGAGGTGGCAGTTATCTTCTGTTAATTGGGCAGTTTTCTTTATCTCTTCCACACCCAATCCTCCCTCAGGGGAGCCATCTGCTGATAACAGCTATTGATTGTCACTGCATGACTGATAAGAACTACAGCATCCCATTGGGAGATGTGAGCCCAGAGGGAGGAGCCAAGAATTCCTACCTGGATATAATCTGAGATCCTGGGACAGCAAGACAATTTCTCCACTGGATTGCCCAGAGGAACAGCAGCTGCCTCTTCTACTGGATCTTCAGGGGAAGACTCCACCCTTCTCAAGGATCCCTGCTCCAACAGAACCACCCCTGACACTGCAGGAGAGCTGCAGCCACAATTCCAATTAGACTGCTACCAATACCCTGACCCACAGGGTGTCAGGTTGTGTTCTGACTCTGCCAGTGTTGTTTTGGTTTACTGCATTGTTTATTTTATCCTTTTTTTTTTTCCCTAGTAAATAAATAAACTGTTGTTCCTGCTCCCATATCTTTGCCTGAGAGACGCTTAATTTCAAATTTATAACAATTCGGAGGGAAGGGGGTTTACATTTTTCTACTTCAGGGGAGGCTCCTTGTTTTTCTCCTTCTCCGCGAAACACTGCCTTCCTTAGCAGACACTTGTCTTTTCAAACCAAGACAAAAACCTAATTTTAAATATTTAAAATTGTATACTCTCTGTGTTAAATCCCACCTGCTTCACCACTTCAGGGGGAAGTTCCGTTTTCCACTGCTTGAGCTGCCGGGATGCAAAGGAATGCAGGGCATAGGAAATGGTGCCGTACTCGATCCACAGGGACAGGTTGGAGCTGTCGATCTCCAGGGCCCGTTTGAAGCAGTTCAGGACAGGGGTGGAGTGCTTCCAGATGGGGCCATCACTCTTCAGCTCGTTGGAGTTCAGCTTGTCCTGAATGCGGCTCGCTCGAGCCAGAGCCATCCCAGCCCAGGAGTCAAACCTGTGCAGGGAGGAACACAACCCATTGTTGGAAAAGGTGAAAGTTTGACAAGAAAGTGTCACAGGTATCTATGTTTGGCAGAAAGCTCTCTGAATGTAGAGAATGGTATAGAGATGGAAGAAAGTTTTGATATAAAAGAGTAACAGATGTCTAAATTGAAAATTGCTGAGCCAGTCGTTAGTGGACAACTAAGAAAGCAAAGGTTAAGTTGAGTTGGAAGGGGGTTTTATGACTAGAGCAAAGGATATGTTGACCACAAACAAAAAAGATGTTTCTACCAAGCAGAAATAGGTCTTAGGAAAAGCAGAAAGATACCACAGGCAAACAAACATGCCAATGTGGCAAGTAGAAAAAAGGTCTAAGAATTTTCCACTGCAAGAAAACTGAAAAACAACTTTAAGCTTAAACTGTAACATACTAACTCATGTGATTGGATAGTAATGACCATAATATGGTAATGAGAGTAGTTATGATAGGCTATAGGAAATAGGAAAGGTATTGTGTATAATGCTGATTGGTTGGTATGTATTAAGATGCTCAGCAAAGAAAAATATATCAGTAACCAGAACTAAAGGGGCTTCAGGCTTGCCTAGAGCTGTAGCTGGCAGCTGTAGGTGTGGCTCTGTCACCCATGACCACAGACTGCTGTAAAACAACTTCTTTACAATGAACAGCATTTTGAAGAGCCACCTGGAGTCCCACATCTCTCATCTCAGGCTCTTAAACCTATGAACAAACTCCCCTCTGAACACTTCACTACACACAGACAAGATGTGCCTTCTTGTATCTACAACCTTTTCCTCCTTTCATCACACAAAACAGATTTCTGCACTTCCTCCTCTCCTCAGAGTGGAACACAAGCTGTACAGCCTAAATCATATTGATTTTCTTAAAGTGGTTTCCTAACATGCACTGCCCCCAGTAACTGTCACACATGGAAAACAGATGAAAAATTCAGGTTTATTTGCTGTGCAAAGCCAGAATATTCGTATTTCTAATGCCAGCACTCCCAGTGTTTTTTTTTCTCAGTAACCACGAAGCACTGTCAAAATGTTGTCACCCTGCAGGCCAGCAGACATTGTGACACCTTGTGCTGTTGGACTCAACTGTGAATAATCATCATCATTTCCCAGCATAAAAATTATAAAGCCAGAATTGCATCCAAGTAGGAAAATCCTGATGAACTAAAACTGTAATTTCTGCCTGAAGGACTGTTGAGGGTCCAGCCTGTGTTTGTTGACAACACAGTCTGAAGGGTGGTTTCCAGAACCTCACTTTAACACCAGGGTTCCTCTGCTCTGGGCTTTTCAATTTTACCATGATTTTAACACCAAGGCAACCACCATAATGTTCTCATATTTTTACCTGCAATTTCTTCTGATTCCAACTGAAAACCCATTTCTAGGTCAAGTGACCTCAATAATCAGATTCCTGAGGGGAATGGAACAGGAACTGTAGTACAGACAAGTACCAATTACTTTGGCTGGGGCAAAAATACTATGCTACCACATCAGGCATCTCATGAGCAAAAAAAAATGCCACATATTAAAGTAAAAATGCGTTCCATTCATTTATTTTGAATTTAAGTTTTAGAACATCAAAACTGCAGAAAATTGGCTCGGGGGAGATAATGGTAATTTCTTTATCTGCCTTTAAACAAAAGTTTTAGCCATTTGCTAGTCACAAGTCCCAGACTAGAAGATGCAATAACATTAAACTACAGCTATTTCCTCTGAAGATTTCACATCTAAAATTGCTCTGTGCCTTCACCTTCCCTTTTGCCTCCGTTACGTGACTGGATTTAGAAACAATTTTCTTGTCTCAAATCTATCAAATTAGGGTTTTTGTCATTGACCCTGATCTATCAACTTCAAGGAGAATTAAAATGATAACACCTAATATGCAAACTCTATATTTAATCAGTAAATTTAAAGGTTATTTAGTTTAATTTAGAAGACTGATATTCAGAACATGCTTTATTTTTAAGATGAGAGAGCTTAATCTTGATGGTATTTCAGTGAGTTGTAAATTATCAAGAAACAAGGTGGTTTTGTTTAAATATCAGTTAAATACTTGTATTCTCTGTGCAGTTCTCTAGCAGCAAAATCAACACTTTTAGGAAGAGGTCAGCCTAAGCAATTAATCCACTAAAGGATGCCATTTGTGCTATAGTTACCTATCAAATGAGGATATTTTTCACTCCTTATCATGCATGAACATGCCAAAGCAAAGAACAAAAGGTACAAACAATTTATTCTTCACAGTTATTCTTTATTTCAATTTAGCTTCCCCACCCCCTTTCATTTTTTGGTTTAAGTTCAAAGCAATCAAATATTTAACCCTACGTTTTGGGTTTTGTTTTCTCTGTTGGGTTGTTTTAGAGATGCCCTTAATTATACAATGGACCTGTGATAATGGATTGCAGGTGGGGGTTTTGGCTGTTTGGGATTTTTTTCATTCCTGAAACCAGTTGTCTGCTTTTCAGTGCTGAAAGAAGTGAGAAGAATGAAGGACATGCAGCAGGATTCCAAAATACTGACCTGTTTGGACAAATACAAATGTCGTGCATGTAAAATTTAATGGCCTTGGACTGTTCTTTGTTCTTGAAGTGATAATCTGCCAGGAGATAATACAGCTCAGTCACCACTGGTGGGGAATAGTCTGCACCCTCGGGGAGAGATGGTGCCTGAAAATCAGACAGGTAAAGGTTCATAATAAATGAGCATTTGCTTCTTCCTTGTAGAGGAAGCAGCCTTTTCATCACACAATATGAAGGTTTTGAATATGAAGACATTGAAAGCATTTCAGATAAAACACTTACAAACACTAATGAACATCTCATCCTGACTATATTTTACCATTCAAAGACTAAAAGCTTTGGTGGGATCATTCTTATTTTATTTAAATGCAATTACCCAAGAAAACCCAACATCATGGAATAGATCACCCCACTAATAATCTCAAAGTCAACATAAAAACAGCAACACCAATTTTTACTCCCTACAATTAAATTTTTTTAAAAAAACAATTAATTATACCTTGCTGGATGTTCCTTCAATATAGGCAGATACAGTCTCCAGGCTCAGCATAGGCTTGTCAGTTCGAGGAACAATTGTGGCAGTTTTCTTCAGAAGGTTGGCCAAATCAGCAGACACAGTACTGGTTTTGTAACTATCAAATTCTGGAAGAGTTTTAGGCTTAAAATACTCAAACATGAACAAAGCATCTTCCCATGTCAGATCAACCTGAAGAGGGAGGTAGATGAGAAGGGAAAAAAATATTTCAAATTCTAAAATTCAGGTCTACTAATGATGGTTTTCTATAGACTTTCTAGTTCATAGGAGTGTACACGTTACTTGAGCAGGAACCAAACTAAACCTCCCAAGAACAGAGCTAAAGGTGCTATTAATTTATGCTGCTCACAAATACAATACACTGCTCACTGATTTAACAGACAAAGATATTCCTGTAACTTAGTGTAGGTCACTAAAGTAAAAATAAAGTAAAAATAAATTCATTCTACTTGCTTAGAAAAATTGTTTATAAGCAAGGATCAATTGTAAACATTCTGAGTGACACTGAGATCATGGGTAAGATATGGAGAAGAACTCTGCCCCTTCCATTTCAGAGCCAAGTAAGAAGAGTTAATGAAATGGGAACCAGACAAAATTCTGAGCCCCTCTTTGAACTCTCTACAGAAAATTACTTCCAGAATTTACTCCTCATTTTCTCTTCATTTTTCTTTCTTGAAAGCAGTAAAAATACCCAAAATAATTGACAGTTCTCTTCTGCTAGACTAAGTTTTTTCTCCTTTTATTGCTTTACCCTTATAACTTTACCCTTTAATTTTGCTCTGCATTGAAATGCAAGGAAGTTGTAGAGGGTAATCTCCTTATACCTCCCTTTTTCTTATTTATCCCCTTTCTCTCATCTTCACTCTGTAAGATGTACATATAACACACAAAATTTCCAAATATTCAATGAACAGTAATGTAAGAGTATTTGTGTATTTTAAAAGGTTTGTTCAACAGAGCCAGACAATCATGTTGCTTGCATGAAAATGGTTTTGATTGATAATTCTATGATCATTTGCACTTGGGAAGTGCAAAATAGTCTGGGGTTTTTGAACAAAACCAGTGATGTTTCTCAAGGCAGGACGTTGTATTGCTGCCCTGTATTTTTCTCTTCCTCCCTTAACATTACAACCCTCTTCCAGAAACACTCTGTAGTTGCCCTTCTCCCAAATTCAACTGAATTTCACATTTCTCATAAACAGCTATCAGGTATTTACCATTAGAGATGTCAAAATAAGTGATAACATAATGTACTTGCAAACTTTTAACTGTGACATTTTTCACTTTCATAAACTGCAAGGCTGGCCGCTAAAACTTTCTTCTCTCAAGCTGACTTTTCCTCTCTAAATTTTCCTCAACCTTGAACTTCTTCTCAGCTGAAAACAGGAAAGTGATAGCTTAATAAAATCAATTTCTCAATACTTTCAGGATGGCAAACTACTATAAGATAAGACTAGCATTTAAAATAATCCACTTGTTATATTTATAATTTTTTAAAATATTAAGATTTTTATTTTTTTCTCTATAATGTGTAAAATACATAAAATTTACAAGAAATAAAAGTAATCTTTCTCCAAAATATATCAAAGTGCATTAGAACAAAACAAGAATGCATCTTTCATCAGTTCAGGATATTCCACTGGCATTGGGTAAGACATAACTTACCTGCTGTACTGAATGTTCTTCTAGATACCTTGCTTTGCTTTTTTTGCTAGGGAAACCATATAAACAATAAAAACATTGCTCCAAGGCTGTTTCCAGCTCTTCTTTGTATGGATGAGTATCCTCAGAAGTGGAAGCTGCAAGTTCTTTCTGTAGTACCTGAACCTACAAGCCAAGCACCAAGGACAAGGTCACCTGCAGATCACAGAGAGCTGCCCAGCTGGCTGAAGGCAGGTGATGAAAACAACTTTAGGGGATTTTAAGGGATTTTTACATGCATTTTTCCCCAATAACAATAAATTTCCCCAGTATTACTCATGTATTTCTGTAAACTGGTCTCACACAAGTCATTCCAATGGCACTGCAGCAGCACTGAAGTGCTTTTATTTTTCTTCCTATGTTAATTCACTTATCTTTAATAAATCAGGCTAAATATCAGCTTCATGTTTCAAACTTAAAATCATTCAAAGTTCTCCCCTACACACCAAGCTGCTTCTGTGAATAAAACTGTGAACTACAGTTCATCAATACTGTGAATAAGGAAAAGGTACAGAAGAATTTCTGCCCTAACTCACAACCAGCAATTTCCTCTGCATGAAAAAAGCAGGATGGAGAGGACTTGGCAGCAAAAGAAGAGAGAGTTAATGAAAATCTGGCTAAAAGGACTACAGAGTTGAACAGTATGAACAGTATCACACAGATGGCTACACACCAAGGAAAAGTGGCTGGATTGATCCCAAATTACTAAACACTGTAGCAAGTTGCTATCTTTACCTTCAACATCACAAGAGAAAGCACCCATCAGGAGAATATTTTGGAAGATGCTGATAGTTTAAGACATTCATTATAAAAACTGCAGCTGAATGCCAAAAGAAGAAAGGTAACTCTTTGAAAATTCTCACTAAGCTTCCATAAAAAACAAACCCAAAAGGAACACATTCCCAGAAGACATTTCAAGGTCAGTAAAAATATGCTCACCAAGAATAACCTGTGTAGGGGTATTCTGGATATTTATTTCATAACCAAATCAAGACCCACACAACCACTGAAGTTTAAGATTCAATTTCAATGTGTTCCACTATAGAATTTCAATTTAAAAAAGAAATGTTTATTTGTGACCATTTCTCATTTTTCAACATCTAGGACTTCAAACTCAATTATTTATGCATGATCCTACACAAAGCTTTCCTGTCAATACAAACACTGCATGACAAGGCAAAAATCTGACTTTCTACTTGTATGAAGCTCATTTATAAGAGCTAGAATTAAATAGAAGATGCTGATTCTCTTCTGATTAAAATATCTGTGCTAAGATCAAGGTACTGTTTATTAAGAGCCAAACGCCTGAAAAAGAAAAGCAAAGACAATTCTTAGAAAGCATTTCAATGACATCTGGAGCCACAGCAGACTCATTCATACCGAGTCCCAGCAGACACCTCATTGTCAGCACTTTCCCTGTATGAATTTGTGATCAACATCTGAAATTTACAGAAAGGGTAGCTAAATAAGCTGAAGAAAAACAGAGAGCATCAGAGGATACTGTAACAAAAGCCTTCAATTCCTACTGCTACAAATAAAAGCACATCTAACAGCAGTAACAGAATTCTCACTTGAACAGCATTCAAAACAATCTTCTTTGTTATTATTCAACTTTCAAGCTCTTGGCAGAAATCCAGAATTGTTCCTAGTAATTCAGACTATTGCTAAAGGCCTTAATTAATATTAACACCTACTCCTGCACAGCACATTCATCCACAAGCAATATAAGGACCTCGAGCAGACAGTTCAGCTACAGAAGGTGACCATTTAACACTAATCTAAGAAATACACTGTTCATATTCTTGAAGCTGCCTTTCTCTTCAAATAATTAATCCCATTTTATCTTTGTCTTGCCCTATCCTTCCAACACCCTCTTTTCTCTGAAAACTCTGAAAACTGAATTCTTGTGTTTAATAATACTATAATATATTTTAGTTTAAGAAGCTGGCAATTCTGTCAGTGAAAATGGAACATTTTGTTTGAAGTAGCTGATGATATTTTCAAAGATCTCACTGCAAATACCCTGCCAGCTCTCTGTCATCTGTCCTTTGCCCAGGTTCCCAGCCCATACTGTGTCACTCTCCAGGCTGTGGGTACAGCACATTTTTCAGGCACAGTTCAGACTCATCACTTCAGGGCACGACATCCATGGGCAGGCTGGAGCCTGGGAACAGCCCATCTATTTCCACGAAGCACAGGGAGGGCCTGAGCTAATAAACCCTCTGGAGTCCCTGCAGGGCCAGCTCAGGTGCATCAGCATTATGCTCCTAACAGCAGGGAGGCTGAGGAGAGCAGGACACAGAGATAATCTGATAGTTCCAGCCTGAATCAGCCTCAGTTCAAACCCTGCTCATTCACTGCAGCCCTGCCAGGGTGAGCTGACTCCTGCAGAACCCCTCAGGCTCTCTGTGCCATCCTTCCCAGCTGTCTAAATTACTGTCCTGGACATGCCACTGCTCAAATGCAGAGGTAGATGGGGTCTGGCACTGAGCTGTGCCTAATAAGCTCCAGGGAGTGCTGAGAAGGGAAATTAGGAGATTCCTGAGTAGCTCCATGCAGAACTAATCATGATTTTCTCTTGGCTGAAGGTAATAAACCTCAGTGAAGTCAAGCTGAATCTGCAAAGTGCCACTGAAATGTCCCTGTAGAGGGCCCAGTGGATGCCATGGCATCACATTATCTGAGATTTGCCAGCAGGCAGGCTGTCCCAGGCTGCCAGTGCTCTGCTGAGGAAACACTTGGCTTTCTGAACTAAGAGAAAATGAGCAAACAAATAGAAATATTCTATTTAACCAGGGGAAATTTCTTTTCTGGTGTAACAATGAGACCTCAAGGAATAATCTTAAAAAGGTCAACCATGAATGGGTAAGTCCTTTCATCTAATAATGCTACAGTATTAGTGCCCAGACACCCATTGCTGGAGCACATGAGATGAGATGTAACACACCCATCTGAACAACAGAGCAAAGAACAGACTGAAGACACAGGAAAATTGAGGGCTAAAGTAATTCTTCATTCTCATCATTGTTCAACATGAACTCTAGATGTATATTTTAAATAATATTTAGTTAATAACATGAAAACAATAGAATTGCTGGTTTTTTCAGACTGTGGTATAAAATCAAGGTAGGTACAATCAAACAAGGCAAACAATTAAATGCATCATAGCTTCAGAGCAAATCCAGGCAACACCACAGGATGTGGGAGCCATCAGGAGCATCCCAGTTGTGTAACTGTGCATAGCTGATGGACTGCAAATCTTTACTCTTATGATTTGGAAGAAACAAACAACCAAGCTGTTCAAAACTGAATTTTCTTGGCTGAAAGTTTAAATATGTTCTTTTTACATGATAAACAGTATTTATGTACACAGAAATGTGCAAACCCTACCTAACACTTGACAAATTCAGTCCTGTGAAGTGAGCAACTTATTTAGAACCACTGAGACAAGATGAATATGGAATCCCACTGTGTTATTTTAGCAGCAATTTTAAAGATGTAACACAACAAGTTTTTTTAGTTCCTGAATGATGTACAGTACTATCCAACTGCTTGGTTATTCCTACTTCCCTTTCAAATCCCATGAACAAAATAAAATACAAGTGCAAGAAGCAAAACAAAGGAGAAAAAAGAGAATAAAACAATTCTTCTTCTCAGTGAGGCAAGTCCAGAGAACAATGGGGAGTAGGACAGAAGCAGACCAATAGGAAAGGGTCTGGAATAACAAGCCTTTGCTATTCAGATTAAACTGACTGAAATTTTCATATGTTTGTCTGGGAGAAGTTGGAAAGTGGATTTAAAAGTGTATTTTTAACATGAAGATAAGGCAATAAACAATCTAACTTTGAACTTTGTTTTCTGCTTTGAGATGTGGCTTGGCCAGATGATTTTCAGAGATCAGTCAGAATCATTCTCAGTTATTCCACATTTTCTACTTACATAAAACTTGAGCAGAGCACCATCTGAATTGCAACACCAGGATCTTCTTCCCAAATACTCATGAGCTGTGTTCAGCAGCATAAGTGAAGAAGGCAACATAGGGGTATCAGGACTCACTGGAAGACAGAAATTGGTAAATATTAAAGTAGCACAGAACTGAGTTAAATCTGAGTCAATGCTTCAACTGGCAATCAGCTTCCTCTCTGGTGGAAAGTGATGCTTGCATAGCCCTCTCCTCCCTTCAGCCAGCAAGGTAAGACAACAAACAAATATTTTATTACTTATACTCCTGAGCTGGATGGTAAAGAGCTCAGGTGCAATATGTAAAAGTGAAGAAATAATCCACCTTCTTCTCCCTGGTTCTGCTGCTGCTGGCAGCAAAGGGATCGAAAAGCATCTTCCTCATGCTGGATGATCCTGTGCAGGATAATCCATGGGAGCACTGAGGACACATAGGGCTCTTTTGGCTCTTCCTGGACAGCCATGCTGCAGTCTATGATCTAATAAAGAAACACACATTATACAGACAAAGTGATGCAAACGCAGCTTGGATGTGAATCCTTCCCAAACAACCCAAAGTTGGCAACACATTTTACCTCAAGGAAATAATCTAAAGTTGAATCTCAGCTTCTCACAAGTGGTTTAAAAAATGCTAGAGGTAAATCAATCAGTATGGAAGGGTAGTAGATTATCTGTCCTACTCTGACATTCCTCTTGCAGCCCCATTTTCCACCTAGATGTGTCTCTGTTAATATGCTACATGAGCAATTCACAGTAAGCAAATACACAGCATCAATTCTTAGCAT
>NW_005054483.1:563086-575584 GCF_000277835.1 Geospiza fortis | reverse complement strand
GATAAAGAGGAACTTACAAAAATTCCTGAATTCCAGAACAGGTGTTACAACAACTGTTAAAGACCAACTAGAATCATTAAAGATGCTACATAAATGATGTGCCTGAACACTCTGTTCTCCAGAATTCCATTACATTCCATAAAACATACGACTTTACACAATAAGAGTATGATTTTGTAAGTAGTGAAGGGTCCTTGGCTTTTACAGAAGTAAATGGAGATTTGAGAATTGCAAGCACATTGAATTCTGACATTAACTAGACCTGCTTCTTAATAGAACTGCCATTTGTAAGTCTGCCATTTGTTACCTGGACTGAAAACACTCATTCAGTTTTGAGGTTTGAAAGTACCTTCTGTAAAAGGCTAAAATTAGCTGTATTCATAATTCTAGAAGCAGTTCACATTTCACTTTTCCCCTGCCCTGTCCAGATCACGCTCTCTGTTTTTACTAGAAAAACACTTACTTTGGCCAGCACTTTGCAATGCAAAAGCAATTCTATCATGCCTGTAAGGCTTATGGGGCCTGGCCCTCCAGCCTGAAGCACATAAAGGCAAGATCAGAGCCAGAACTTACAAGCTACATCCAGGCAGCTCAACCAATCTTCACATTATCACCATTTCAAATGGCCTAAAACCCCAGTGTTGGGTTATCTTACCACCATATTTGATTGTTTTAGGCAGTTCAACCAATCTTCACATTATCACTACTTCAAATAGCCTAAAACCCCAGTGCTGGGTTATCTTACCACCATATTTGTTTTAGGCAGCTTGGTAGTGGATCTAGCTGCTGGTAGTGGATCTAGCACAGGTGTGTGCTCAGTGCAGCTCTATCACACTGCAGACTATGACAATGCTCACACAATATGGTAATTCCCATCTTCCCAAAAATGTAACAGCAATGTAACCAAAGTCATCACTAGGATTGGGTGGGAATTCACCCAGCAGCTGCAGCATGCCCTGAATGCTGCAGCACACAGCACATCTCCTGGTGCCAGGCCATGCCTTACCTGGATCAGGTTGTTTGTTAAGCGAACCAGGCTCGGTGTGACAGAGGAGTCTTTCAGGATGCTGTTAACTGAGGATAATGAAGTGTCTATTCCTGTCAGCAGCTGTGTTACCGTAGCAACCCACTCCTCTTTAGCAGAGGCTGCTGTCATATTAATCATCTGCTGAATTGCTTCATTCAAGGCAACATCTGAGCATTCAAAGCATTGCTTGTAGTCTTTCAGTTTGAGCAGGGAGTCCTAGGGAATGTAAATATGAAAAAGATCTATTATAACAATGAAGAGTTTATTTTAAACATGAATGCACAGCAGGGCAAAGCAAAACACTATACTCAGTTAATGTGATTACTTCAATGAAATGAAGCAACAATTTTAAATGCAACATTAAAAGGACAATAGGAGGTGCATGGATCCTGGATGACAAATACACAAGTAGGATCTAAATACAAAAAAATCATCACATCTTTCTGCTTTAATAAAAGATGCAAGGAAATAAAACAGGAAAGGGATGGCTGTAGGTCTGCAATTCTAATGATCTACAGCTGAATAAAGCCCTTACAAGAAACAGGGTTTGTATCTTTATGATCTCGTGCTACCATTTTATTACTTCATAAATAACAAAGTAGCAACTCTAAGGCCTGTGTAATAGCAACTTCTCCTGCTCCTTTCCACTCTGAAGAGGTTGGGTCAGCAGATAGCATGGAAAATGTAGGACTGGGCTCTGTGCAGTTAAAAACCAGTCAGTCTTTTTTTGCGCAAACTTTTTTCCCCAACTAACCTAATATACTCAGATGAGCTGAGCTCATTTATACACTTTTTATACACTTATTTTTACAGTGTCAAATGGACTAACTCTGCAGCAATTACACAGCATGTATCAACAGATTCATGCAGGAGAAAGTCTTTACAGCATAAAAATCATTCATATGCTAGATAACCAAGTTTCAGAATGGTTCTAAATCACCATATAGTCCACAGTAGCATTAATTCATCCATAAAATAACTCAGGAAATTATTCAAGTTTCTGTCCATTCCGTGGAGGCCTCAACATCTTGCATCTTTAGCCACATTCTCAGTCAGCAAAAGCTGGCACATTGCTAATGATGTTGACAAGGTTGTGATCTTCAGAGCATTTACAGATTTGGTTCCTTGTTTGGCTTTGTAAATAAGACTCATAACTGTTAACACCCATTCCAGAAATCCTTCCTTCCTGTTTTCAGGAATAAGTCTTAATTCCTTACTAGAACAGATTTTGTAAAAAACAAAGCAAACCTGGAGGAGAAGCAGCTGAGCTGGTCTCTCAGGTATGGATGTGACAAACTCCAGGTGTTTGGCTCTGCCATAGCCATTGAAGCACAAGGTTGGCCTGAGCAGATGCACCACTGCATTATAGTCCCCTGCCTCATACAGTCGCTGGATCTCTTCCAAAGACTGGCATCTCTCCAGAGATTTTAGGTTCTTTTCAATCTGCAAACATCACAGATGATATAATCTTAACCACAGATGATATAATCCTTTGTTTTCACATATATTTGACTATTGATGCTTCTCCCAGCAGTTTAGCTCTTAATGTTTAAGAAAAGAAAAGAAAAACTCTGATTCAATAATCTACTGCTGCTTTAATGCATGCAGCTGCTTTAATGTCTTTATTTTACATAAAAGCAATCTAAAGATGTGCAGGACCAACAGATACAAAAAGTGTAGTTTTTAAAAAAGAGAGGGTAGCCTTGACATAATATTCAAACTACCAAAGCCTCCCTCTGAGATACAATAAACTTCCCTCATAAAAGAACGAATTCATAGGTGACATTTGAAACTGGGAGAGGTGGAGTGTGAAGGATGGAAGAGGGAACACACACCTGCAAATGAGCTCTTACCTCTTCTAAAGACACCACAGAATCCACATGCAGGTTGGGCAGCCGGATCACAATGCTGCTCTCACTGCCAGCCTCAGCCTGGGTGCTGCTGGAGCTCTGCAGCATCTCAGTGCAGATATCATAGTTTTCAAGTGCCTGTTCCATGTCTCCCTATGGAAACAGCACACAGGAAAACAATCAACGAGAAAATCCTACAGTTCTCACTGCAGAGTCTCCAAAGCTTGTAGAAAACATTTAAATTTAATGCAGGCACTGCCAGTGTGATTACTGCATGTCCTCAAAAATTATAAAATAAATTCAACTGAATAGCTCAAATTAAAGTAAAAATATTTAAAAATATCTTACCAATTATTTCAATAATGGATAAAACAAATCAGAAAAATGGAATTCAGCCTGCATAAATTTATAAGATTTTCTAGAGTGCTAGAACACCTTTCCTTTAAAAAGGCAGAAGAGTCAACCAGCAGAAATAACTCTTCCATTTGTGCAAATTAAAACACTGAGTACAGAAACGTTTGTATATTCTGCAAAGTGAATGAATTCTACTTGCTCTGTGCAAAATAGTTATTGAAATTGTGACGTCAGGAAGGCATGCACAGGCAAAATACAACTCTGCATATCACAAGGAAAAAGATGCAAGTAGTTGTATAGGAACTCTCGTTTTTCCTATGTAACTTTATTGGAAAGGAATCCTTAGATACAGGAAAAAAAAGGGGGAAGGAACAAGTTAGTTCACAGTTATGAAACTGACTCACATAACTAGTTGACAACAGATTTAAACATAATTATTGCATTAAAAAACCCTCTTTGATGTCCTGGGGAAGCAAAGAAGAGAGGAAGAAAAAGACTGGGATCAAATAACATTTCTTTCAAATTATTCCCTTAGTGATAGGTTTAAAACCCTCTGCTTCAAAATTTGCATATTAAATTAAAAATCTTCAAAAGCAGAACAATGCCACCTTGAAAAAGCAGAGGGAACAGTAATAAAACAGAGTCTGCTTCAGTTCAAATCTGAATTTTGGACTTCCGGAGATTTTGGTAGGGTCCACAAATCCAGGCCCCCAAAAATCTTATGTTCTGCAGCTCCACAACACTATTTCAAGTAACTTTAGCACAAATATTTTTTTTTAAGCTGAGTACAAGTTAATTTAAACAAAGACATACATTAAACATGTCTGAATATTTGCTGAGCATGTGAGACCTCCTACTTCATTTCCACCTCAACCCTCAGGGGAAGTTAATTATATTTAGAAGCAAAATGAAATCACTATGTTTTAAGCTGATTTTATCCACATGCCTAAAAGACTTGAGATTCCTGAATCAGCTGCATCTGAACAATATTGACTTGAATTTGGGACAAGCTGTGTTTGTTAAACGAAAAGCAAACCCCACCTGAAGTGCCAGAAACCGAGCCTTGAGCCAATAGACTCGAGTGACAAACTCCATCCAGCCTTCCTCAAACAAATCTCGCTGCGAGGACGCAAACGACAGCTGCAGCAGGTCTCCCAAAAAATGAGTTCCTGGGAAGTCAGGACCAAACTTGCCATTCACAGAGGCAGCAGGACAATTTCTTGGAGAAACTGCAAGTCAATTAAGTATATTTTATCATGAAGTTACTGGCATCCCATAGAAAGAGTTCCACGTAACAGAATTTCAAAGGTACTGATCTACCTGAAGGCAAACAATTGATAGAGCAATAAAACACAGATCTGGAAGATATTAAGAAAAAATAGCTCCAAAACCCAGTGAATTCCTGGAAACATTTCTTCATATACCCCCAGTGTTTTAAGAGTCTGAAGAAAATTTAAGTTCTCACCTGTAGAACTCTTCCCTTTTGTCAGTAGCCACTGATCTAGTTGCAGCTCCATGCAAGAAAGGCTCATTATCATCATATCCTTCAAAAAAAGTAAGGAGATATCAAAAGAGTATTCACACCAAGAAATACATTAAAAGAAGCATAAATTAAAAAAAAATCACTAAATTTGCAATTTACTTCAAAGAAAGCCTTCATCTTGTCCTCTTGGGATTTCTATTCCCAAGCTATAACTACTTCTGCCTGAAAGGTGTACAATAACTGCCTGAGGTGTACAGTAACTGACAAATCAACAGGTACAAAGCCAAACAATACTCAGAACCATTAAAAAAGAAAAATCTCAGTTCATGGAAGAAGGTCAAAACAGCATTGCTTAATGTTAGAAAAAATTGTCATCCTTACTTTTTAACTTGGCTGAAATAAAACTATATTAAATTGCCAAATCATGCCAAAAGCACGATTCCAGAATATAGGAGTAGCACTGACATTTGAAAAATAAGACAAAATTTAAGAAAAGTAAGCAGTTATGCAGTAATAATGAGAGCCAAGGGAATACATTTATAAATATATTTGTTTAAAAAAGGCCATGTATATGTGAAATATATACATAAATAAGTCGCAGGATGTATAAAAATTTAACATCTGCTACATAGAGGCACTTTTGTTTGTTTTGCAAATGACATCAATGGAACACAGCAATTTCCATAATTAATATTTCATTTGCAAAGAAGTAAAAACACTTGATCTGAAAAAATATTTCCAACTGAAGTCATACCAAAGGCAAATAACTTTCCAAATGAATACAGACTGCTAACATTAAAAAGATAACATAGGCTGGCTCAGTGGCCAAGAATTATCAGAACTGGTTTTATAATTCAAGATATATCATCTTCTATCATTAAGGTGATTTAACAATAATGTAAAGAACTTATTATATTTTCTATCTGCTTTCAGGAAATTCCAGTTTTATTAAGGTAATAAAATAGTGATGCTGAGGAGGTGATTTTGTTTTCTTTTGTTGTTGTTTGGTTTTTTTGCTGTAAATTTCAGGTTATCTTAAAATTACAGAATATTTACTCTATTTAAAGCAGCAATGCTGACCCTCAATTAGCCAGTGAGAACAGAGCAGCCTCTGTACTGACCTGATGACAAAACGAAACTGTGTTATATCAGAAGAAAAGGGAGGGGGGAAGGAAAAAAGAGCAAGAACAGAATAAAGGGGTAAAATATATCTGTGTTTATTCCATCTCTGTGGGTGTATGTGTGCATAAAAACACATTACATACAGGTCAGAGCTGCATGTGCACCACCCAGGTGTGCTCAGCTCAGGAACAGCTCCAGGAGCTGCAGTGCACCAAAGTTTGGGACAGTTACCACAGCTGGGACAAGCAGAGCTGACAAACCTGTGTCTGCTGGATTTCAGCTGGGTACTTTGGGCACCCTGACACCAGGACAACAGCAAATATGGAATAAGGAAAGGTGCTGCTCTACCTTGATGTGTTGATTGCTTGAGTCCCTCAGGAGTGGGTTGGGAAGGCTACTGCTGTGCTTCCTCCAGCTGTTGTAGATACTGAGCACCACCTCACACAAGCCAGGAGGCCACTTCACCAGGAACTTTTGGCTGATGACTTTCAGATACCTCATCATCAGCTCCAAGATCCCACCATTGTTCAGGTTATTCATGAACTTCATGTTTTTCTAGAAAGCAGATAAACACAAAGGCCTACATGTGTAAGGCTGAGGCAGATCATAACTTGAAAGAATTAAGTTTCAACAGTGTTTTTGGCACTTCCATTACAGCAGTTCTCCTGCACTGCACATGTGCAGAATTCAATTACTGTATTCCAATCTGTTTAAATGGAAATTCCACACAACAGGGCTCCTGCACACAGTGATTGAGCAATTCCCCAAGACTTAAAAAATTAGTACCAACTGAGATACTCCTATACTATAAAATTATACTTTTTAAAATAGCATATACTTCTGTATCTTCTAGGCATGACAGGAAAATACAGAAAATAAAGCATACAATATGGCAAAAACAACAAAGAAAGAACAGGGCTTATAATGCAATCCCTACCAGACTCCATAAATGTTGTAGAATCAAATGACATTCTGTGTGGTCCAACATGCTGAAAATTCTCCTCTTTGATCTCTGATTGCACCTCATAGTTATTGAAAGGGTCCTCCTCCTCCTCAGGGTCTAATTTCCTTAATCTGTGTGAAAGGGGGGCAAAAGCCACAATATCAACAAAGTCCTCATTCTTTCTTTCATTACTAGATGAAATCTAAATATGAAACACTATGCAAATTTTAACAGTGACAATATATTACTGAAACAAACTCAGAGATTTGCATCCAGTTCTTTTCATCCAAATCAAGATTACTTTATCTTATTTTGATATGTGCATTGTCCACTAATTCACTTTAACAGTAGTAAAAGCTGTTTTATTTTTAAATTTTTATTCAGTAATTTTTACTAAAAGCAGTATTATTACATTTATCAGAAGATAATGCACCACATCTGCTTCAAAAAATAACATGGGACTGGTAGTTTTAAGGTTGGGGGGATATTAATCAAACAAAATCCCAAACAGCTTCCTCTCTGTGATCATCTCATAATGAAAGTTGTTGCTGTACAGTACCTGGAAGGAAGGAACTTCACCAACAGCTCTTGAAAGTCAACCTTCTCCTCTTTTTTACATTTGGTGTTCCGAACTCTGGCAGATCTCCTTTTGGCTGTTTCTCCACTATCTTCTGTAATTCTTCTTCTCTTTACTCCTTTCTTAGATTTGTCACCTGCAGATATGTCACCTAAAACATAATGAAAAAAAACCCAAAACCTGACAGGTTAAATTGACAAATAAAAAGTGAGTAATCTTTTTTATTTTTAAAAACATAATTACACGGCAACACTTGAGATTCATTGGTTTCCTTCTGAAGACAGTGCCAAAAAAATCTTGTACAGATTTCAAATAAATATAGCTGACAGCTTGGTCTTTTCAGCTTCTAAAAGTGACACATGAGCAGAAAAATAACACAGTCATCTTTTTGAAAAGCAGCTAATTCATTCTAAGGAGCTTAAGGCCCCTCCCAGCATTAAAAGTTTGATTTGCATCACTGCTGGAATGGAGTCACAATTTTTCTCATCTTAAAGACTGAAAAACTGAAGTGTGGAGTAACAGCACAAAACCAGAAAAGGTCAGATACCCCTTCACTTTCTCTATCAGATGTTACACATATGCTGAAAAGGTTCTGACTCCACCAACATGCAGCTGAAAGACAATATGTCCCAAAGAATTCTGAAGTGTTTTTTATACCCAGGTAGGTAGGAAAGGTATCTTGAATCTTAGATTGAAGTACCTTGCTCACCTACAGTAGCTCCTGGCTCCAATGAACTCTGGCTGTGACTTGGGAAGTTGGGTGTGGTTGGAGTGTAAGGTAACACAGGATCTGGCACTGTCACCACTGGATTAGTGCTGACAGGAGTTGGCTGAATAACACTGACAGGAGTTGAGGTGGGAGAAAGCATCAAATGTTGAACTGGGTCTCTGTACTCTGAGAGATCAATTCTCTTTCCCAGACTGGGGCGAGGAGGATCACATGTTGTGAGGTGCTGATACATGGCAAGCAAGGCTTCTCCTAAACACTTCCACCTGCAAGGGAAACACAACAGCATCACATTATCTTCACTTCTTGTCACATTATTTTCTATATTAAGTTTACAAACCTAACAGCATCCAACATTGTTTTTTCTCTAACAGTTTAGACACAGCAAGAGCAGCTTCTCAGTGGGACAGCAATACACACCTGAGTATCAAAAACTTATTCCATCACTCAAAAAATGTCTCTAAAAAGACAAGGTCCATGCAGTAGTTGCTGAGGAAATTACTCTATACCAAAATCTGAAAAAAGTAGTGTCAAAGCAAATTTTCAGGTTCTGCATTCAATCAGCAACACTAAAAGAACCCATCCCTATTCACAAGCAGAAACATCTTCTCAGCAATATGAACTACATGCAGAATCCATTAATATTCCAGAAAAATATGTGCAATACCAAAACCAAACTCCAATCCTTTATGCCTTAATAAAGACATACATAACAACTTACTAGTATCCTTATATCTTCCTGAAAATAAAGAACTGCAAATTTTTTTCTGAGTTTTCATTATCTCAATAGTAAAAAATAATTTTTAAAAGCTGAACTTGCTTTGAAATTCGCATACAAACTAGTATATATGAAAAATCCAGTAATATGTTGGAATAGCTGCCAAATCATTCCAGATACCAGATTTGTTTTTTACATCACTAGTTTAAAATCAAAAGTTGAAAACTAATAGCTGTGGAGTTTATGCTAAAACCGTAAGCACACCAAACCAACCCAAAAGCTAGCAAGAAAACACTGGGGGGATTTGGTTTGTTTTTACAAGGAAAAAAAAAGGTGTTTTGTTTTGAAGAAATCTGAAGCACAAAACAGTTGTCAGAATATGTGCTTCAGAGGATCTTTTTGAAAAGAGAAAACAGAAAGACGTACGTGAAAAAGGGAATTGGCTGCACCAGTCTGAGGTCTGGCTCTCTGTCACGCACCAGCAGCGCTTGTCTCTTCTTACGGAGCTCCAGTGCTTCATCTATGATCCTTCCTGCTTCAGCTGCACTCACATTCACATTATGGATAGACATGTCACTAAGAAATAATACAAAATGGAGATAAGTGAAAGTTTTTGTTTGCTGTTTTTTGGGGTTTTTTTAAATTAAAGCGTAGCGGGGATTCATTTAATACCATCACATAACGTAACAAAACAGCGTTAAAAGAAGCATTCCCATAACATCATGTTACCAACTTTATGCCATACATATAGATGTGTCAACCATCAGAAATCTTTGTTCTGAATGATCAGTTAACTTAGACACATACTGTAAATTTTATGGGCCTCTATTTTCCCACTTTCCTCCTACCCACCCCTACTATAAAATCCATACAAGAAGAAAAGCAGTAACATGTGAGGAGTGTTTGGTGAGGTTTTCTTGGGGGGGCGAGAGTTGTTTTGGTTTTGGCTGTTATTGGCTTGTTTTAATTAGGAAAACAAAAGTGAATGCTGCAGGGATCAGGAACTAATTAAAGTGAACAAAGGCAGATGATTACAAGAGATCTAGGTATGAAAATAAATGAGCAGCAACAAATGGATTCCTTTCCTCTTTCTACCTCCCTCCAAAAGGAATTCCTGAAGAACATTCTGTCAGCAGCATCAACATGCTGTTATTCAGAAGGAAGATCAGCAAGGTAAAAGCACAAGATCTCAGCAGATTTTTTGAGCAACTCCCAACCCAAAATTTACACTCCAAAGGCAGTATATACACTAAGACAACATTCACCATTTGAGGAACATCCTTAAGGAATCTTTCCGGAGGCAAGGCTGCTCCTCAAAGATCTTCTCCTTCAGAACCAATCCTTTGCTATACAGACAATCTTTTTCCAGAGCTTTGCAGATAAAGTACAAACATGCTGACAGAGAAATAAAAATTGAATGGTCAATGGCTGCTTTCATTCATTCAAAGCTCCCATTTCTGGGCCTCACATACGCCACTGAATTCCACCCAAATGTGACATTTACATAAATTAGTCCAATTGCTTTTTAAGGCATCAAATAATTATATGCATAGAGTTAAAATAGCCTATTGTGTCTTCCTAGGTACTGTATCCAGAAAAAGAATGCAATTAATCTTGTTTAAACAATATTTGCAGTACATCTTTCACTTACTTTCAAGCCTGTTCAGGCACAGAAGAAATTAGAACCATAAAACAGAAACACAATCATTCACCATTTTTATGTTATCAAATGTCTTAACTGTAGATTCCATTAGTGAAGCAAGCAATATCCACTGCTGTAACTACAATTAATCCTTCCAGGCTATGAATGAGACTGTAGATTTATACCCAAACCCTAGAGCTATGCAGCAGGAAATTACTAGAAAGCCAAAACCAACATACGTGGAAAGGCAGAGGAACAGTACAGGGAACTTCCTGCAGAGGCTCTGATCTGTGAGACCACAGACATTTATTTTTAGGGTAACCAAAACTTCTCTAAACCATCATGCTTTTTATTTCAGTAAAATCTCTATAATGAAGTAGCAGTCTCTATCAAACCCTGCTGCATTGCTTCAGCAAGATACACTTCAACCTATAGATTTCATTGCGACAATTTTTCTTGGTATGTAAAATTACATGCTGAGATGCTTTTCATGCACTGTACTCACTTGTGTAGTCACTGAGTGTATACAAAATTGTGATAAGGTTATCCAAACAAGGCCAGTGATCAGGATTGCACCTGAGCCCTTCTTCAAAAGCGTGACGAGCCAAGGGCAGGCGGATCAGCTTTATTGCCACACGACCAATTTTATACCACAGGTTGACATCAGTGGAGTCCAGCATTACAGCCTGGAAAGCACAACAAACAATATCACCCACATTTCAGACATGTATACCCATCCCAGTGTGAGGGACTGGCACTGCTTTAGTTTGCAGCAGCACCACAACCGCTTTGGTGGACCAATTTTATCCCATATAGCATCAGAAAGAATATAGTACTCAACTGTACACTGACATGATGTATGCTGGATGTGTCTGTCTGTATTTTAGGAAGTTTTTACAAACATTAAGGCTCCAGTGTCTAATTCCAGCTGCACTGTACCTCCAGATAGAACTCCATGGCTGTCTCTAAGTCATCCCGCTGTGCTGCCAGTTGTGCCAGGTTTTTATAGGTGGAATATTTTAACATCAAACCCGGGTGTTTCAGCCCTTCTTTCTCATCACCAGAAAGAACTGCCTAGAAATTATAAAATAAATGCAACATGGGCATTAGGAATCAGACAAAGAACAAGTACTGACATTTCTAGTTAGCCAGTTAGAACTGAAGTAAGACAAAATACAGCAAACAGTTTCTAGAGTGTCATTCCCCCAAGGTCACTGACCTCTCGTAGAAGACGAATCTCAAGTAGCTCATGATAAGCTTTAGCAGACTCTTCAAATCTGTCATGTTTCTGAAGGTCCAGAGCTTTGTGGTACAAAGCAAAAGCTTCTGCTTCCTGTGATTGAAATAATTAGAATGTATTTATTAAGACAACTTTATTAAATATATTTATTGTGTATTTCAGTGGTTTCACACTTTTAATACTTCCTGCTATATAGCAGAACATTTGTGTTACTGTACTAAAATAACTCATCTGAGTGGAGTTTTAGCTTGCTAAGGGAGGATTCAAGAGTTCGAGTAACTAAACTTTTATAAGAAGAAATTATCATGGTTGAACAAATCCCTACAACTAGAGGACAAAACTCCCATCAAGACAAAACTTCATTAAGACAGCTGTGGAATGACTCACCTGAGCTTCCTTGGTCTGTGTTTTATGGCTTTTGAAGGTACCTTCATAGTCATCCTCAACCGTGGAGCTCGCGTTCAGCGCTGCAATGCGAATCTGGAACGGCAATTGAGACATCACAAGAAATGTGACACCTACACATGTCCCAGTGTCCTTTGAAAACTGGATTTTTCTCTTTTTTTAATTAACTGGTACATCAACAATACTGAAAGATCTCTACATAAAGTTACAAGAGCTGTAATTAATTTAATCATTCCTAATTGCAAATAAACAAATATCAAAACCATTTCCCATCCAAAATCAGCTGAAAAAAAACGAATTCTAAGTGTCTTGCAAGCAACAGCTTTCCTAGAATAGACATGTGCATTACAGTGATTTTTTTCCAAATTCTTAAATTTACCAATAACTACAATCACTCCAAAAACAATGTT
>NW_005054483.1:560902-563076 GCF_000277835.1 Geospiza fortis | reverse complement strand
AATTTTATTTCTAGCAAAACACTTCAAAAGCCATCTCAAAAAACCCTTACCATGTTTACAACTATTACAATGTCTGTCTCCAGGAATAGAAGGAAGAGTCTATCACAAAGAGGCCTGGAAAGCAAACAGGATTAGAATATTTATTCTGTTCACAAAGAAAACATTCAGAAGTAAAAGATAATACTTTACAAGCATACTTTAATAACCAATTAACCACAATCCCATCCCAAGAGATAGACAGCCCAACAACTGAAGAACAATAATTCCACTGAGGAATAATTTTCATTACTGCCACCCCTGCTAGAACAGCACCAGTGTTTGTCCCACAGCTGTTCTGAGTATCCTGACCAACATCTACAGACCAGCCCCAATGCAAAAACAAGTTATAGATACTGCAGACACACTCACATCTACTAGATGGGTGCAAACAAAAAAAAGTGAACTTTTACTAACTAGCATTTCTTCATTCTGAAAAAGGATACTCATATTTCCAGTCCTTTTTACCACTGATAAAAAGTTTGAAGGGCTAAATACACTTTTATAACCTGTAAGTAATTTTTCCTCATAAGTAAGCCCACAATTTATATTCCATTAACTGCTTGAAACATCATGTTAGTAAAGGCAAAAATACATGAAAGAGCTCTGTGCTGCTTTTATAGAAAACCTTCACTGCTATATGATAAAACTTTCCCATCAACTCAAACAAGATGACATATGCAAGACAGGCTAAAAACAGCCTTTAATATGGGAGACTGCATTAATAGAAGAGCAAACCCAGAATTAACCACAGCAGGAAGCAGTGGGAGTTTAGAACTATAAGCTGAATAAACTCATACATCATCATGATGAGTTCTGCATGTAGAGAAAATAATGCCTTGACAGGAATTCCACTCATTCAGCAATGAGCATTTGCTGGCCCGTGCACCACTGGCTCTCCCTGCCTGTAGTTAAATCAGACTGACAACTGCACAGCAATAAAGCATTTTTCTCTTTAAAGTCACCAGATAAACACTAATAAAACTTCAAATCTTCTTCAGGACAAACTCCTTGTTTACTTTTCACATGAAGAAATACATGCACAGATATTAATGGTTACTTTCAGACAGACTGGATGTTACACATTTGGACAGGGTGTAGATGCTTATGACATTTAAGTAAGTCAGTCTGTATGATCCCAAATTGCATATTTAAGTTGATGGGGTTTAAATCCACTTACAAAAATGCCTATATTCAGTAATATGCCCAATTCTTTCGCTGAATCCAAAAAATCTTGCTCAAGTTGGTAGAGGAAGTCAACAGCAGAGACTATGGCTGAGACTTTACATCCGAGGCTGGACTCTTGGGGAAACTGCAACTGCAGAAAACGTGGGAACACAATTTCAGTTCCACTTATTATTTATACTGGAAGCTTGTAACAGACAGGAACATAGTGACAACCACACTCCTGGCGTTCACAGACTGAACCAAACAGGACTGAGGTGGTGCTGGAAAGCAGGGGCAGGGTGTTGCCCCACAGCTTTGGCAGGGTGTTATTATTTCATTTTGCTTTAAACTAGGCACTGTACATGGCTGCAAAACTGCCCTGCCTGAGGAGGGAGTTACAGCAGTGCCACAGCACTGAGGAACTGAGTGTGTCACCACAAGTACTTCCAGAGAAACACAGCTACATGAGACAAGCAGGCAAAAAACAACTCCTCTTTCATATTAAGTACTACACACCAGTTTGAATTTCTTCAGATACAAGAGTGTCTCAGCTATAAATCGGTGGCTACAACAGGTGTGCACATCCTGAAAGGCAGCAAGCCTTTTGCCTTTAAAACCTTCCCTCCTTTAACCTTAGTCGTTTAAAATTTAAGTAAATATTTCCAATGTCAGCTCTTGCTCCCAGAACTTGTGCTCTCAACTTCTAAGTAAGAAACAAAGGGAGTGACATGGGCTTTCCCAGCTTTTGCTGTTCCTGCTACACTGGGGATCCATACATTTCAGATACACGTTTAAATAACACTTGATTTTTGTTCTGGGTTTCTTTTTTTAACATTGCAAAGCTCCGCCTCGCTTCAGCACAGCCGTTCTGACGGAACACGATCACTTTCTGCACGGAGGCCAGGGACGCTGCTCTCGCCGCTGGCCCGGAGGGCGGCACACGGGGCCGGGAGCCCCCGTTCGCCTCCGCC
>NW_005054483.1:555530-560493 GCF_000277835.1 Geospiza fortis | reverse complement strand
CCTGGGAAAGCTCCGGGCTCAGGGTCCCGGCTGGGAACCGACACCCCCAGACCACGTCCAGTCCTTCTTTAAACACTTGCAGGGACGGTGACTCCGCCACCTCGCTGGGCAGTGTTAAAAATAGGTTAGGAACTGTTGTAGAATAGCTGATAGTTGTTAAGCATGTACTATAGTTTGGTTATTGTAAAAGGGGTTCAAAAGGTAGTTACAAGAAATACGGTACAGAACATACTGTATTACACCTAAGTGAAGTGCACCGCCCCCGAGCGAAACGAGCCAGCCTGGACAGAATTGTAATGGGACAATCAAACGCCTTAAACCTTCATGCAAATGAAGGATCCAAAAAGAAACCAATCCAAAGGGACAAAAAATAGGATAAAAAGGGGCTTCTGACCCGCTGAATTGTGATCCTCCATCGGGACCGTCTCTGCTGAGCAGCCCCAGCGCCGGCGCTGCTCCATCTTCCACGGGAATGCTCCTGCTCGGCCCGGGCCCCCTTGCTTTAGGCCTTTCTTTTTATTATAATAAATGCTGAAAACGCTTTAGTACCGGGAGCCTGCTCTCGTTTTTAACAGGCAGCACGGTCTAATGTCTGAATCAGTTTTTCTGTGGAGAAATTCCTCCCAATATCCAGTCTAAACTTCCCCTGGCACAGCTTAAGACTCTGATTGCTCCAACACCAGTACCAGGCCAGTGCTGCTGGCCTTTACCTCCCCTGGGCAGCCTGGCATCTGCCCCTGAAACACTGGGGCCAGCTGTTTTCTTTCCTATGGAAAAGCATCACCATTCCCTTTCAGGGATCCACCACTGAAATTTGGATACCACCTCCAAGGATTAATACATCCAAGGATCGATCCCACTCAAAAGCTGTCAGGACAGAAAGGTGTTTCTGTGCCCCTGGACAGTCTTGTCTGACCCATCAACACTGGGACCATGAGCATTCCTTGCCAAGGAAAGATATTGTCACTGTCTTTCAGCAGATCAATTCCAAAATGTGGAGCTGATCTTCCAAATTGAATATGTCTGGGGATTTCTCACAGAAAAATAGTGCTAGGACAGAAAGATCCTTGCCTTTTCAACCCTCCAACACACTAACACTGAACAAACAATGCTGGGCAGAGCTGCTTTCCTTCACAAAGTAAGGCCCTGTCACCCTCTTTTTGCAGCCCATCTGCAAAATTTGGATTCCAGCTTCAGAAATTAAGAGCTCTAAAGACTGCTCCTACTCAACAGGTGACAGGAAGGGCAGATGTTATTCTGCCCCAGGAGCTTCAGATGCAGCTGGTGTGGGGTGTGTGGGCAAAACCCTGAATGTGCATGGATCCCCTGCCCAGCGGGCTGGAAAGCAGCCCAAGGCCACCGAGTTTCCCTAAAGCCACGGAGCCAGCTGGAGATGGGAACACAGTTTGTGCCCCTGGGGTCTGGGGGGAATGGAGCCCAGCAGCACTGAGACAGCTCCGTGTGGACATGACTTTATTTCTAAAGTGTAAGATGGTCAGACAGCAGTGTCAGAGAGCAGATGTGCCATCCTCAGCCCCACAGAGACCTCAGCACAGGCTGGCAAGGCCCCAGCTGTGGGACAGAACCTCACCTTTAGATACTCCTGGTGCTACAACACATCACACTCACTGGTGAAGATAAACTGGTGCTCAGGCACTGCACTGAATCACCCCTTAGCACCATGAGGAACAGCCCTCCTCACCTCAAATGTAGCAGTTGTGTTAATGCCCTGCTTTCCACCACGACACACCAAGCTGTGAGCAGCAGCATCCCACTGCTGTGTTTGCAGAGTAACTCACAAAGCTCTCACAACCCTGCAGCACTTTCCTGCCAGTGGTGCCCTGCATCATCCTCAGTGCTCACTGCTCCTCTCTAGTGTAAATACACAGAAAGATTGTGCAAAGTCCAAAGGTTTGGGGCTAGGAAATGGTTACTCAGTGTTCAAAATCAGGGCATTGCCTTTCAGTTTGAACATATTTGGGGGGCAGAAATATTTGTTAACCTTAGGAGGTTGAGCCTGGGAAGTTACAACAGTAAAAGATCAACCATAGCTGGGAGCTACTAACTCCAGATGCCAGGCAGGCTCCAGCCCTTGGAACAGGGACCATCTGCATGCAAGGGAAAGGGATTTTATAATGTCATTGCTGAGCCATAGATAAGGGTGGTGTATCTGATTTTCTCCAACCTGAGGACTGAAACAGGTTTCCTGCTTTTCTGGTTGATGTGTTCATGCCTGAGAGGGTTCCAGGGGCCTGCATAACCCCTTTGCAGGGGGGTTAGAGTCCCAAAATGCTGTCAAACCTACTCCAACATTAGCTCAGTGAAGTAAAAAATAGGCCATTTCTTCAGAGCAACATGAACTTTCTTACATCTTCTTGCTCAACTCTGCAATCCTGGGGAAGTTGTTCCCAGGCACAAGCCCACACTGGGAGCAGCCAAGGGTGAGGAAAGCACAGAGCCTGCAGAAGTCCCCAGGGTGGCCAACATGGCCCAAAACCAAGAGAGCTGGGGCCCAGGGCTGAGCAAGGTTTCTCTGAAGGAAACAAAGGCTTTGGCAAGAGTCTGTGGTTGTTACTTCAGGAGGCAGAAGAACCTCCTGGAATTCTGATTCTGCAGATCAGAATTAAAGTGAGAACATTTTCTGCATTTTGGAATACTCACCTCAAGCTGGTGCAAAGCCAGGGCTGTCCACCCCCTTCTCTGCAACCCTGTACTGCTGAGTCAGTTCTCAGACTCAGGTCACCTACCTGGTTGTTGCCTGAGTTTCAACAACTTTAGATTGAAAAGACCTCCTGAGAAAGTGGAGAGACCTGGGCAGGCACAATGTCAGTCTGCAAGCACTAAGACCTACAAACCCCCAGTGCTGTGAGCCAGCAAACTGACACTTATCAAAAGAAGCTTTGTGACAGTTTATTAACCAGATAAGGTGCAGCCCCCCAGCCTGATACACAAATTTGTGTTTGGTATTGTGCTCCTGTCAGATCTGTCAAACATAGAAGTTATTTATGGTGTACAGGGAACAAACAATTTTTAAATGGTGATTAGAAGATACCTCAAGCCATAAACAAATAAAACTCCATTTAGAATGATGAAGGAGCACAGAAGCCCCCTTCATTCTTGTGTTCTCATGCACCCCCATGTCCCAGGGATGTGCCCTGAGCTCTTTGACCTCCCCCTGACCAAGTCACAAAGAGAAAGGGAACTGATAAATAATTTTATTAGCAGCAGAAGGCAGAGGCAACATTGTACATAAAACGTACCGTGCTTTTGTTATAATGAAATGCCCTGTGTATTCTACTTATAAAGTGAGGGAGTATGTGGGTCCTAAAAACCCAAAACACTTCTCTGCAGGGACACTGAGCCAGAAACATCAGCCACAGATCACAGTGAGATGCTGTATCATCCCAAAACTCCCCATAACAGCAAAGAAAAGGACTCTGGACAAACAGTGAATAACAGGAATTAAAGCTGGCAGTAGCAGAATCTTCAAAATATTTTCTGGTGGCACAGTGCAGGTCTTCAGAAGTGACTCTTTCCTCCAGCCACTGCCATCAGCAGATAGACACTGAGCCCTGGAAACTTTGTGAACAAATAACACTTTGTAGGAGCAGTCACAGGAGGTGGCAAGGGCAGAGCACAGAGCACAAGGTCTGACATGATTCTTCAATGCCTAAACTTCTGTCCAAATAATCACCCCTCTTTCCAGAAAGGGCTTTCAGGGGAGCCTGAAAAAGAAAATCATTTGACTTCCAGGTCATCTTCACTGGCCTGAGACCCTTCTGCTGCCACAGAGAAACAGAAAAAAGGATTTTTTCTGCCTTGCAAATTATGAGAAAAACTAGATAAACCTCAGAACCTCTCTGGTCCTCAGTAAAGCCAAATGTTCTAGAATTAAACTTTTTACTGCTACAAGCAGCTTTGTCTAGGCCTGAACTTGAGACAAAGACTTTGAACTATTTCAGTAAAATCAGTTGGTTGCCTCACTCTTGAACTTTGTGTGTACAGGACGCAAATACAAAAGTGAATCGAGCTACACAGATTGGATCACAAGAGGAAACAAGCAGACAGACAGAGCTGATCATCTCTGGGTTGCCTTCATCATGGCTTTGTTCTAGCAGCTGCTCCAAGGATCACAGGAATGTCATGACTGTCCTGTTCTTGCCAATCTGCCAGGGCTCCAGAGGGTAAAAGCGGATGACGATCCTTTTGGGTAAAAGAGCAAAAATGTGGACAGGAAACATTATTTTACAATTAAACATTATTGCTGCCCAGTTTGCAACATTGTAGAAAATCTGCACTAGGGTCTCACTGTCTTACACTTCAGGGTGTTCATTTAAAAGAAGGAAACATAAGCTGTGTATGGGTCAGGGTACAAACAGACTTCACCCACACAAACAAAAGCAATTTAAATGTGATACTTGTCCATTTTAGAAGGAGCCACATAGTGCATAATCTTGCCAGGGATTTATCCTGACAGCACCCAAGAGGCAGGGAAGTACTGTTATCACTCTCCTTTGGGGAGATGGGTAAAACAAGCAGAGATGGACATGGCTGACCTTCAGGAACAGCCTTGTTCCAGCATTTGGCAGGTGACGCCCTGCCAGGGTGAAGCTCTACCAATCCCAGTGGGGTTTTGCACCAGTTTTACCAACTGTAATACTGAACTTCAGAGAACAGTAATGCCCAGACTGTTCAACAAGTCTGTGGTTTTATCTGGCTCCAAACCACATGTCTTGGATTCAGCACCCACAAGCACTTTGTGTTTGTTAGCAATCTTGTCTTGGATCTGTATCACAACTTAGTCTCCTGGAGGACACGGGAACTGCCACTATCTCCACTGCTCTGAACATCCCCTTGGCACTTGTTTGTCGTGTTCCACGTCCACGGACCCCACAGACCTGTAGGCCCGACGAGGACGCTCTCGCTGCCCTCGGGCTGAGCACGGTGCCCGGGCTGAGCCCCC
>NW_005054483.1:543385-555119 GCF_000277835.1 Geospiza fortis | reverse complement strand
CGGGCCGGTCCCTCCGCTTCAGCCCGGCTGCCCCAGCGGCTGCCGGGCCTGGGGCACTCACCGTGGGTGACTCTGTGGCTGTGGGACTCACTCTCACTTGTGAGACCAAATGTAGCCACATTTCTCCTCACAGAGAAAAGCAAGGCACAACTTCCCAAGAGTATTTCTGGGACTCACATTCTCTGAGCCGCAGAGAAAGGGTGAAAAGTGCATATTATATGGCTCTATGCAGATATTTACCATATGTATTTTGATGTATTGATTAGTAGTGCTGTATTAACATTTTAATAATATGATAAATGTAGTCTTGTAATTAAAAGGTAACTTTTGTAGTTAAAATAAGAACTATGTTAGTGGGATTTTTTTTAAGAAAGGAATGAGGCACTCGCACCAGATAGCAGCCCCAGGACACCTAAATCTTTCAGAGAAAAAGAATTTACTGCCCGCTTACCAGAAGAAACAAACTTCTTCCCACCTCGAAGGCACTGTTAGGATTAGAAAGAAGTTGATGATGACCGGACAGAATCCCGTGTTTGAATGGAATTTATGCATCATGTATGAAGTGTATGAATATGCAACAGGCTGTTGTTTTTAAGGGTTAATCCTTTGTTAACGTGGGTCCTTTTTCGGGCTTGTGCTGCTCAGAAAAGGTACCCCAACATCCATAACTCTTTTGTTTTTATTGTCTCATATTGCCCCAATTCAATTTGTCCAAATTATTATTACTCTAATTATATTACTATTTTATAACCATTTTATTACTATTAAACTTTTAAAATTTTAAAAAACAAGTGATTGGCGTTTTTCACAGAAAGGAAGAACAATTCTTATCTCATTTGCTGAGCCTGTGTTTGTGCAAAAGTGGAATGCAATATGGAGATTGTTTACCCACAGTGATGGAGTTTTGTTTCCTTGGCCTGTCAGGGCCAGGTGTGTGTGTGTATGTGTTGGGACTGTTGGCTGACAGTCACAAGATTCTGTGCAGTGCCTGGCAGATTCAATTTAGATATAATGTAATATAGTGTAATATAGAATAGAATAATCTAGTATAATAAAGGAATAAATTAGCCTTCTGATAAGATGGAGTCAGATGCCTCCTTTCTCCCTGAGCATTGGGGTTGCCTCACTTTACTATAACCAAAACCATCACATCTCACTAATGGATGGGTAGAATGAGTTCTGTGACAGCCCTTACTGAGAGTGGAAAAACATTTCAGGTCACTACAAGACACCTCTGTGTAGGAAGGGCTGAGAATGGTAATTTCTCTTAACAACCAACAAGACAAGAAATTAAAAAGCAAGCAGAGGGTTTTACTGCTTTATCTAACATGTATTAATTACAAGGACTTTGAGCAATCAGGACTTTGAACTCACAAGTTGCTAAGTGACCTCGGCACGCTGGCTCACAGGGCCAGTCTAATCTACAGATCACAGGTGTCTAAACTAGAGATCAGAGGCTGAGCTACTGTCCAGTGAGGTTCCATGAGCTCGTTTACAACAAAGGGTTATGAACCAGCCATACTAAAAGGTCATCATTTAAGGCACAAAACTGTTGGGAAAATTTGCCTTGTGTAATGTGACATCTTGGTCTTCTACAATTCTAGACAAAGCTAATGAAAACTGATGAAATTGCTAAATTTTTGGGGTTTTTTTTGCTTAGGGAATTGCTTGGCCTTCACTGCTGCTAGTGAAGACAATACTGGCACAAAGAGTTATGTGCAAAAAACAGCCAGGAAGAAGGCTGGGCAGAGATTTCTAGGACAGAGTAGTATCTAGAACTGAAACCTTGGTGAAAAACACCGTGAGAAAACAACAGGTTTTTTAGAACTTGCCAGCAAAAAATGTCACTAGCCAAGACATGGTAGCACTAGAGGAAAAAAAATCCAAACAGTTATTTGATTAGTGAAAGAAGCAATTCCTGAATTCAATTACTCATTTTGTTTTAGTCTTTACAGGAAGAATTTTTTGGCAAGGATTTTAGGGTAAGGGCAACAACTACTTATGAATGGAAATATACAAATATATATTCCACCAATTTCTGCATCCTTTACAATTTGTTATTTTCAACTGAAGAAACTGGAAATGCTTGGATTTGCTCAGTTTTATCTCATAAATTGTGCTGTAATACAAAAGGATTTTGTGTTTGAGCAGAAACAAACAGCCAAGAAAAAGAGCCCAAAAGCTCCAAAACAACTCTTTGCCCTTTTATTGTGATGCATGTGTTGCTCAATGCCACAAAATCTCTCTTATTACTTCAGCTGCTCTGGGTGACTTACTTGGTGAACTTCCATCCAAAACAGTCTCAGAAGAGCGTGTCTGCATTTATTCCCTCTCTGCATTTCACAGGGGAAATGTGCTATTACAGTATTACCATAGAAAAAACCCAATTTGTGTACTGTTATATTCTCTTCCATGCATTCTTTCAGGGTACTCCCTATATCATATCAACAAGAGATTTTAGGTAGGCAGTTATTCCAATGCTGTGGCCACCAGCAACAGGAATCTCCAAGAACAGCTGCTGCCACACATGTACTGGTAGACAGAGCACCAACAGAAGCCAGGCTCTCAGAAATCCAAAGCAGCAGTTGAACTGAAGAATTATAAAGATACACCACTGTAGAAATACAAAGAAACTTCTCAAAGTAACTTCAAGGGAAAAAGAAGTGTGGAACTTCTTGGACAGCCAAGCAAGATGCCTCAACAATAAGAAACCTTAATTTTTTTTTTTCATTTTTGTGAAGGAGTTTTGTGCTCTACTTGTCTGTGCAGACATGCTGGGAAGATGAGGATCAGGCACACTTTGCAGTACAAATGATAAAACTGGAAACTATGATCCTCATCCTTGTCACTTCTTTAATGTTCCCAGTTTGTAGGCTGGCTTGAATTGTCAGGAAATACCATTCTTGTCTCTACCATCTCTGAGAAGACTGACACTGAAATAAAATCCAGATGCATGTTAAGTGACCTGTAGGGCATCAGCCTTCTGTGTAAATTTAATGTTTTAGGTCTTAAACATTCCCCAGCTTCCACCCCCATAGATACAAGAAAGACCTGGCCCACTCTGCAATTTCTGTGTTAGAATTACAGTGCTCTTTCCAGTTCCATGGAGAACTGGATGTCAGAGAAGAAGTTAAAAAGGAAAAAAAAAAAGGCACGAAAAATGCTAAGATAGGTTAATTCATTTCAACATCTTCATCAACACAGGTGCCAGTTGCTCTTTCAGCTGTGGATCAATCTGAATATTGCTCAGTTCTTTGATATTGAGGATCATCTCATGGGCTTGGAAAAAAAGCTCTTTCCCCACAGCATCCTCCACCCGCCTGCGCCACTCCCTCAGCCTGGGTCTGTCTTCAAAGACGTCACAACCAACTCCAACAGGCTGCAGAAAGGGGAGAGAGCAGCAGTGAGGCTCAGGGCAGTCACCTTGAACTGAGACAGCAGGCACTAAAAGGATACTTGCAGGTAAAGGGGACAAAAGGGAAGAGCTCATGGAGGAGCAGTAGGAAGGGGGGAAATCTCTGGTACCTGTCTGGGGGACACAAAAGCTAAGCTGGATTTTAAAGGGCATTTACAACTCAGTTCCTGGGTGCTGGAATAGCTGGTAAGGGCAGCATAGATGAGCACGCTCTGCTCTCATCTGTGAATCATTCTGTGAGTGATTTTCAGCCATGACACTGAAGATGTTGGCTGGCAGTTCCAGGGATCACTGTCCAGTTTGCAGTAGAGTGCTGGATTATACAGCAACCCCCAGCACAAAAGGTGTTTAACTGAACCAGTGTCCTAACTAACATAATCTACCCCCCTTTCTGCCTTCTGCCTGTGCCACTCTCTGGAACACACTGTAGAGAAGCAGAACTGCTGCTTTTCAGTCCCTTGGACACTGAACTGGGAGAAAGAAATCACTGCTGGGCTGCAGGATCCAGGCCCTGGTGGCCTGGCAGGAAAAGATCAGTTTGTAACAAACTTAATTTGATTGCCTCTGAGATTAATTATTTCATCTTCCAGACATGGCATGGGCAAGTATTATACTCTTGAATGATAGAAATATTCCTATATGGTTGTTTCATTTCATCAGACCTGTCTGCTATTGCTTCTCATTACCTCCTTCTCTGGAGGTTAAAAAGAAAGTTATGATAAAAAATGAAGAAAAGGTTATTGCTACAGATGAGAAACAAAAGAGATCTGTTGCAGCCCTTGCAGCCAGCTTTTTTTTTTTGATTTTCATTGCTGCTCTGAACCCACTCCCACATTCTCCCCATTGTCTTAGGCCAGTTCTGCCAAAATATGCCCTGACTTCTCCTGCTAGTGAAGAGTTTCCACATGCTGCCCCCTCCCTGCTCAGCAGCATCTGTTTTCCTTGTGCTGAGCTTCCTGACCATGCTCCAGGCACTCACTTGCATCAGTTCCACAATGGCCACAAGATCTGCCAGGGAGATCTCACTCCCAATGATAAAAGCCTTGTCCTGCAGAAACCTCTCCTCAAATTGCTTCAGGGAAGTGGACAGCCCCTCCATAACCTCCTGGAGCTTCTCTGAGGGCAGAGGCTGCCCTGTGAAGAGGGGAATCAACACCTGAGGAGAGAAGGGACATAGCAGCACACATGACCATCTTCTCTGGTAGTAGTAATTGAAGTTACACCCCATGATCATCAGTGCCCTGCAATAAAGCCACAGAAGGGGATGGCAGAGCTTCATGGGCTGTGGCAACTCCACAGAGCTCCTGGACACAGAGCACACCAGCAGTCCTAAGTGTGACCTGCCATGGCAGTGACCTCAGCTAATCAGCAGCAATGTGAGGAACAAAATCAAGGATCCTCACCTCATTTTGTGCCTGGCAGCTGTGCCCTCCCCACCCTACCCTGCTGGGCTGCAAAAGAAAAATGGGCAACAGCTCCAGGCAAGACAAATTTCTGCCACAGTCACCCCTGCTAGATGCTCTGTGTCACCAGCAGCTGCCCAACAGCCACCCACCCTGCTGTGGAGCTGGGTGCTGCAGGCAGCTGCCTCTCCTGCAGGGTGATAGAGAGGAGGGAAGGGTGGTACCTGTGGCAGGAGCATTGCAAGGACTAGAACTCATCAACACTGGCTGGAGAGACAGAAATGGCTTCCTCTGTGTGACAGCAGCCAGCAGGGCTGGAAGTGGTCAACACCATTTTTACACAAACCTTTCAGTGGCTTAAAGCATCACTCTTTAAACCACTAGAAATTTTTGTGGAGCAATCACAGAAATGCAGTCCTTTTGTCTGCACAGACTTGCTGGCACGGGGGGTAGTTGCCTTTCTACAATATTTTTCACCAGTCACAGAGGTATATACACCACTCAGTGTTTCACAGCTGTGCTGCCCTCACCTTCCACAGCTAAAGAAGTACAGTTTGTTTAGAGAATCAAAATTATAAATACAAATTTCAATCAGTGCAAGTGAACTGAATTTCTACTTACTGCTAGTGTATTCAACAATTCAAGTTGGGATTGCTTAATCCAAGCCAGGATTTTGGCCAAATACATGTGGAATCCATTTCATCAGAAGAAAATTTGTGGCCAGCTTTCTTCTAAGTGATTCCAATAATGAACATTGGGATTTTGGGGTAAAATTACTTGAAACAGCTCTTCTTCCTTCTCCTTATCTCAGGGCTGTCTATACTCTCCCATTTCTAGCTAATAAGCTTCTCTTACAAGGTGGCTTTATATGTTTCCATATTTACAATTATTCTGAGGACCTTTTCTGCATCTGGGCTATCTAATCACCATCAGCAGCAATTAATTGGATTTCTTTCTCTTGGAGCACTGCAGTGACAGCCTGCAGAGGCTGGAAGAAACTGCTTCTTGTATGATTCTGCCTCATATTTGAATTGCTTCTCTGTACTCTCTAGCCAAAAAATCAAATACCAATAAATTCAAGACAATAAATGAGTGCTTTGTTAGGCACAAACAAGGGCAAATTTACAAGGGAGTAGTGAAATTACCTGTTTACTAGCAATCCTGATTTCATTTGAAATTCCATGTCAGCTGTCCTTGCAGAACTATACTTGCACCTAGGTCTCTCTAGGGATAGCTGCATTAACTGTCTGGTGAGCTGGCTGGAAATAGGTGTCCAGCAAAATCATCTGATACTAAATGATTTTCTGGCTCAGGATGAATCAGGTAATTTTGCCTAAATGTAAATTGGCCTGACTACTCTGAGTAAAGAAAATCTGCCTCTCAGTGTGTCTCTGCTCTCTGTCCCTGAGCCTATTTCACAGAAGCACATAAGTGTGCTGGAAGCAGGAGACTCCTTCTGGATTTCCACCCTTAGGAGACTGCAGGAACTTGTATGAAGAATGCAAGTCTTTCTGCTTCCAGCAACAAAACAAATGTTCACCAAAGCCAAACTCTGCCTGTGTGCACACTCTGCACAGCTGTGCAGGGAGGGGGAGGCCCTTGGAAGCAACACTAACTCTGTTACATATTCACTCACAAATCCAGGCAATGAAAGTCTGCTGGGTTTGAGACCTTCTGTACCAGCCCTTCTTTAAGGGAAAAACCAAAATGGCCAAATTGGCTTTTGCCAGATCCTGATGTTGATCAGTTTGGAACGGCTCCCTCTCCAACAGCTCCTTTCTGTTGCATTGCACTAAATAGTTATTTAGTTATTTGCACTGGGTGTTTGGTAATTTGCACTGTTGACATGATTTGTATCCTATCACCACATGCTCTTGCCCTTTCCCCCTGTCAGTGTTGGTGCTCTCTCCCTGGTTTACCCCCCCTCCCCTCATCCCTCCTCACTTGTACCCCACTGGCTGTTGCCCCCTTCCTCTGCCCCCTGTCCCCTCTGCTCAAAATCCCCCTGGGAGAAGGCAATGCCCTCTTTTCCATCTGGGGGGTCACCTGGATGATCTGGTGTCTCCTATCAAGGAAATAAATTCACAGAATCACAGAATAATGAGGTTGGAAGAGACCTCTAAGATCATCAAGTCCAACCTATACCCTGACACCTCAACTAGACTATAGCATCAAGTGCCATGTCCAGTCTTTTTTTAAACACATCCAGAGATGGTGATTCTGCCACCTCCCTGAGAAGAGCATTCCAGTATTTTATTATTCTTTCAGTGAAAAATTTCTTCCTAATATCCAACCTATTCCTTCCCTGATGTAGCTTGAGACTGTGTCCTCTGGTTCTGTCAGTGCTGCCTGGAGGAAGAGACCAATCCCCACCTGTCTGCAACCTCCCTTCAGGGAGTTTGTAGAGAGCAATAAGGTCACCTCTGAGCCTCCTCTTCTCCAGGCTAAACAGCCCCAGCTCCTTCAAACGTTCCTCACAGGGCTTGTGTTCCCCACGTGGAGAAGAGCACTTCCCATCTTTTGCCTTTGTCCATGTAAGATCATTTGGGCTGGGGTCCACAGCTGGCTGGATTGGACCTGAACAGCCCAGACACAGATTCTGACACCTTCCAGCTAGAAATGGCCCAGGTTTGTTGTTTCATCACCACAGTCTCTGAATTGGGGCTGTTAAGATGCTGCGCACTCTCACAAACCAACATCACTTCACTCACGTTTTTACATTCAGTCTCCTCACCTTGATCCACATGGTTTTAGGAGCATTGGCCCTGATGTTGGTGTGGTGCCAGGACAGGTACTCATCCACACGGGCCCTCTGCTGGATGTCTGAGGGATACCAGTGGTCGGGAGTGTTGTACTTGCGGCTCAGGTACAGCAGGATGGCAGTGCTGCTCACACAGCAGGAGACAAGAGAGGGTCAGGCAGTTACGGGCACAATGCTCTTGCCTAAGCTCCCTCTCCTGCTCCTTCTCAACTTGTTGCTTCCACTGAAAAACATTCAGATCAGGATTTCCAGCAGAGTCTAGGGACCATATAAAGGCATCTAATTCATGTTGACATCAGTGGTCCTTAATCACCTCAGCTTCCATGAAAACTTTAACCTGCTGGAAAATCACAGCACTGCTGGGCAGTACTGGGGGTAAACACACTGGAGTAAACAAACAATAAACCTCCATGATCCTCTATCAGTGATGGTAACTCCACTTGTTCCTTGCCTGTTCTGACCCATCTCTCTGATACCTGTGCACTAAATGAAACTCTCTGATGGGTTATTGCTGCCTTTTCATCAGGTCTGTCTCCAGCATGCAGCTTCCACTGAAATCAGTGGAAGTCTCAGCAAGGAAACCCTACAGAATCTTTTTGTGTTTGTCCAGATGTTTGTACTTTCACTAACTGGCAGAAGTCAGATGGAAAAATATCTTAGTCATCTGCAACAATACTTAGGCTATTACTACAAAAAAAAAAGCCACAGAAAATGTGCTGACAAAATGGAAGAAAATGTAAACACCCCTGCCATGCTGATACTGCTATAGTTCAATTGTTTCAGTATTATGACATCATTACCAGTCTCCATATTAATAATTTCATGTAAAGCCTAAATTTTATCTGTGTAGATATTCTCTCAGCCTTTATGACTAATTCAGATAAACAGAATTCTTTCCTAGAGTAAAAGGGATTTCTTTCCCCAGGGTGAAAGGGATTTTTATAAGCTTTAAACATCTCCCAGAAATGTTTATAATCCCATTTTGAGGTAAGTACATTTAGGGTGAGATGAAGAAGCTAAGTCAGCTGAGCTGTTTACATTCTGAACGATAATTCAAACAGAAAATGGAAAGAGATCAAATGAGGTTATACTATTAAAAATAACCAGCATGTTCATATATTCTGTGATCCTTAATTATTCCATGGGAATAACATCTTCTGAATGCAGCACAGACTGTGGTACCCAAGGAAGTCTAAGGACTGAGTCCTTACCATTCTGCAAGGGTGAAGTCTCCGTCCTTCAGTGCTGGTACTTTCTTCAAGAGGCTGACTTTGCCTGCACCTTCACTGTTTGATGGCCCTAAGAACATGAACAGACAAACCTGAGGTTAGAAGTGTATCTGCCAGATAAATGAAATACCTGCAGCCAGCTGGATGATCAGTGAACTGTCTGAGGTTTTCCCAATAGGGTCATAGCTCACAAGTGAAAGGTAATGAAATGGCAGAGTCAGTGTAAGAGCTGCCTGCAGAGGCAGCAGGCTCAGGCTGGCCACATGGCATGGAGCAGTTGATATTTTTATATTTCTAACAGCAGTTCTCTTGCTTGACTCAGGTACCAGGATATTTGCAGAACTTACTGACAGAGTGGACATTGGCTGGGGCAGGGAAGTTCAAACACTCAACCCTGCACTACTCCTGCCTCTGTGTTACTCCTGGCTCTGCACATCAACCTCCTTCTAACATGAAAACACTGGAGGAAGACACCATTCCATAAGATTTTAAACTCCACAGTCCCTTGGAAGAATTAACAGCTGACTATCTAACCAGGCTTTCAGTTTCCGACTGCTGGCACCAGACTTGCCAGTCTGCAGTTAAATGCCAGGGAATTGCACAACAGCCCAGGAACACCTGAGTAAGAAAAGCTGTGAGGAATTTGTTTGCTTTGCTTGTTTGAAGTTCTCCTGACAAGACATGACAATTAAAGTGCAAATCCTGATCAAATCAGCATGACCAGCAGGAGGTCTTGTACAAAACTCCCTTTGTTCAAAAAAAAGACAAGAAAAAGGATCATTAACTTATAGTGACCTCCATTTCTAAGAACTGTTTGTACCCATTGAGGAAGCAGTGGCAGTGTCTACATTACTGGACAAATGTGCAGTAGGAAATCAAACCAGCCTCTGGACAAACAAGTTTATTTGCAGCTGGTTTGGGAAGGGCTGGGAGAAGGCAGGTTGCTGCATTACTGCTTTCCCTTATATTGATTTCACATAGTGAGTTAAATCCAGCAGAGCATACATTACCACTTGTTCTCCTTTCCAGCTGACTAGCCTCTATTTCTTCTTTGAGAAGTGGGGTTTTTAAAATTCCAGTGTAAGTAGCTTCATCAGAGACTAAGGTTTACACTCTTCTGCTATTTGAAGGGATGCAAACCCACATTTTCCCTTTCATTAGGAAAAGTCTCTGGCTGCCTGCTGTGAATACGGCTTCCAGCTTAGCTGGGTAAGAGGTTCCATCTGCACAGCAGAACCAGGCAACACTGTCAAGAGAGGTAGGAAATCCTAGGTAGGGCTTCTTAAAAATAATAGCCAGAAACATCAAGTTAAGCCTAGTAACTGAGAAAATTGAGTATAAAAATAAAAAATATCCAAAAGTGGGCAAAGGACAGGATGTCTCACCCCCATGATTTGTATCACAGAAACAGCGAGGCAAATGTCTGTAAATCTACTGTCATGCAAGGAGCTGCTCAGGGAAGGTGCTTTGATTTGTGCTTTTAGAATGGCCACAAAGGCCAGTGGTCACCAACACCCAGCTCTGGTGAGATCTCTAGTGTTCACCTGGTCTTTGGAAAAGTGCAGTAGAAAGTTGCAGTCAGTAATGCTTACGGCTAACGAGCAGTCCCTCGTCAGACCCAGCTGTTTGGTTGTCCTGCTGTCTGTGTTTATTATCCAGGGCAGCAGGGAACTAAGAAACAAGGACATGAGAAGTAAGCAGTGGGTGAGGGCAGCCTGAATCAGATTTCAGAGAGCTTTCATCATACAGCAATTCTAGCAGGAATACTGAGCATATTTGTTCCCTGACAAACCAAGTACCATGCCATTACAGCAGGTTGGACAGTAGGTCAGTGCCTGTGACACAGCCTGCACCACAGCCTGGGGTGTAATCAGCTACTTTGGTTTGTAGATAGACATAACAGACCTGTGCTGAGACTCTGACTGAGCTGTGAACTTGTAAATGCCTTGGTGTGAGCTCTAACTCCAGGCTGCTTCATTGGGACCCACTGCTTATTGTACAAAAATAGAGACCAACATTTGTATTTGCAGTTTAGCAGAAATTAAGCTTGTGCCTCTCTTCCAGCCAGCAGAGCCTTTTTGTTCAGTGATACTGGGTGGTCCATCTTTATCATTCTTGTGATGCTGGCTTGACTTACAGCTGTTTAACATCAGTTGTATCTGGGGTAATCAGTTCTTGATGACTCCCAAGGATGGACAGAGGTACAGCTACATACTCATAGATAGATATAGATACACAGTGTGTATTGCTGGGCTTTGAGGCGTAACTTTAACAAGCAGAGTACCCACAGTCAAAAAGCAGGGCAGGCTGCCCACATGAGGAAATCTTAAGCCTAAGCCATAGTGCAGAGAAGGATGTTTATCAGTGGGTGAAAAGACAAGTGGAGAAGATTTTATGGAAACAGAAGGGGACAAATCCCACTCTATTTGCCAATAACATACTTGCCTAATCATCTAATCCTCAACCAAAGGTGTCGAAGTAACGTGCTTTGCCTTAGGCGCAAAAGTAACAATTTACAGGAAAACTCAACATTTAACTGGGCAACAGTCATCAGTTGAAGGAGGCTGAACACATCTGCCGCAAACTACAGCGCTCCCAGAGCACTCCTCGGCTGTCAGTGTGACTAATTTGCTAGACATGGCTAGAGGAACATTCCTCGGAGAGCCACAAAAATAGATGCAGCAGAGCTACGAGACTGCTCTGGGACCTGGAGCCACACGGTCAAATCCCTGGGCAGCCGCACGGCGTCCAACGCCCCAGGGCAGCGCCGGGGTTCAGCATCCCCCGGGTGCGGGACGAGGGCAGCTCCTGTGCCGGGAGGCCAAGGGCTTCCCCGGGGTCCGTGAGGGCAAAGCCCCGCCAGGCCCGGGGCCGCCGCGGTTCCCCGGGGTCCGTGAGGGCAAAGCCCCGTGAGGGCAAAGCCCCG
>NW_005054483.1:534559-542232 GCF_000277835.1 Geospiza fortis | reverse complement strand
CGGGCCGTGCCGTGCCGGGCGGGGGCAGAGGGAGCGGGGTCTGTGCCGGGGGGGACCGCGGGACGCCGCTCTCCTCCGGGGCGAGCGCTGGAGAGTGCCGAGGAGCCCTGGAGAGCCCCCCCAGCCCGGGGAGGCACGGCCGAAGCTGGGACAGGGGATACAGAGTTCCCCTTCCCACAGCCTCGGGTGGCCCTGGCCCGCTGTGGCTGGCAGCGTGTTCATTCATTTTCCGAAGGAAAAGTAACGGGAATAGTGACACGAGTAGCGGTCAATTACCAGCCTCAATGGTTGGTACTAATCAGTAAAAGAGAAGGGGCTGTCACTCCCCTCCACAGCTTTGGCTGGCACCGCAGGGTCTCTGGAGTCGCTCACCCACGGCATCTCACTACGACTTTCACAGGGTAAATGCCGAGTTTTGTGACACAGTTCTGCAGGGCTGTGCCACGCTGCAGACACGGCCCCTGCACAGTGTCCTCTAAGGCAGTGTTAATCACGCACTGCCAGATCTCAGTAGGGCTTTCCGTTCAGAACATAATTCTTTGGTCACATAGTGTCTGCTGCAAGGTGACATCTGAATGGCAGTGTAGTGTGGAGGACTTCTCTGTGGACATTGCCTCTGCACGCTCCCTCAAAGTGACTTTCCTCTCCCTGGCATTTGTCACTTGCGCTGAGCGCACAGCGTTTCCCAGCTGTGTGATTCAGGAAGGTGACACGCTGGCTGGGTGCAGGGACTCTGGGAGCTGTGAGATAGAGCAGCTGAACCACTCAGGGCAAAGTCACCCCCAATCAAACCCACCTCAGCTGTGCTGACACCTCGCTATCAGTGTCGTGCCAGAGAGCCTGTATGGCGCACACAGATCTTTGGGAAGAGCCATGGCAATCTCAGGGAGAGGGAACTGGAGGATCAGCTGCTCTTTTTCTTGTGAAAAGGCTTGGGTACTTGAGCTGGGAGCTTGTGGGCTAGACAAATTACAAACCGGAACATTTCCAGGGGTTTAGAACTTTCAGATTGAGAAGAGCACTGTAAGAATTTTTCAGTTTCTCAGCCAGAACAGGGAGAGGTGCTGTGCACCCCCTTCACTTCCCCGCAGCACAGCTCAGCCTCTTGAGCACCTGCACCCAGCACTGATATGCTGCAGATCACAGCTCATGGAGCCTTGAGTTCAAACTCCTTCAGTGCAAAGGCATCTGAAATGTTAAGGGAGTGGGGAAAAGGAGCATGAAAGTGGCTCTGCACAGGTAAATAGTCAGAGAAGTCTTTGAGCTTCAAAGTGCTCCCATGCCCACACTCTGAGAGATCATTGAGAAGAGTGTTGATCTCAGCAGTGTGCAGCACCATTAGCAGTGTGGGTTCACTTTGCTCCTTTATTCATGGTTCAGTTGATCCATTAGTCCTATCTGAACTTCAAAGATCTTTTCATGTGTCTCCAGGAAATGTTCCTTCCTTAAGTTTTTCTCCAATTTGCTGACTGCACTGCACAGCCCACATAACTAAAGAGGTATTTTTATCTCCTTGTGTTATAGGGCATTTGATTGATTATTCCTGGCTCCAGACTAGTGCTTCTAGCACTGTATTTTCATTTGACTCCATCACCTCAAAGACCATTTTTCCTGTCCTTATTTTCTCTGTCAGCATTTTGGAAACAGGGACAAGACAGAAAAAAATGCATTAAATTTTGCAGTTTATTTCTTAATCATTTAGAAGAAACCTCAGGATGTCTTTCTGTTTTTTAAGCATTCCTCCTATTTTGTGTGTTCCAGCTTCGTTTTATTCCAGAAATCACAGGTTCTCACTTATTTCCAAATAGCCCTGGCAAGAGCTGAGGAAGTTGAATAGAACACGTTCGATTAAGCTGACAGTGGAGGTGTAATCCCTCTCCCTTTTCAGGGTGAAAGGGGAGTGTTCACTCAACAGACCTTGTACCAAACAAGCAAAACTCTTGCACAACCTGTTGGGTTTTGGGAGGCAGCTCCCAGGGCTTTCCATCTAGGAACTGGAACCAGACAAGATCCAATGACACAAAGCAACAAAATACAGAGGCAGAGGGATAGCAGAAGGCAAAGTACAAGGATGAGCAGCCTTATCTCCACGATTTAGAGCAAAGAACAAGGCAAATTTATCTGTTTTATAACTCTGTGGCCATCCAAGGAGTTACCCTAGGGAGGTGCTTTGTCCTGTGGGAATGGAAGGGCTCAAAATGCCACTGGTCACTGCACACATGCCAGGCAGAAGCTATGGGAAAAACAATTTAAAATGCCCTCCTGTCATCATGGCCAGCCTAGAGTGAGGCAATTGTATTTATCCTTTGTGAAACAGCAGTGCAGGAGCACCAGAGAGCCAGCTCTGAACATAGCTCCAGCTTGGTTTTGAAGGCAGCCTTCCTTGCAGGAGTGCACAATTTAAGGAACTTGTGCCTCATTCCAACAAGCAGAAAATCGGCTCAAGACTCTCAGGTGGAGCTTTTGTGCTACAAGTATATTAAATAAAAAAAGTTTTAAAAAGACACTTTATTTGCCTTGGCTCGTGCAATGGTTTGCTTTGTTCTGGAGATTCTGCTGGGACATGTGTGGCACAAAAGGCTCTGCTCTTAAGTCCATTTTGAGATCTGCGAGGATTAGCACCCCACAAAACAAACTCTTGGTTTTGATTGTTTCTCTGCTCTGCCTATACTTGAACAGAAAGTGTGAGAAATATTTGTGATGCTGGAAGAAGTTTGCTCTCTGCAACAAAGGCAAACGTTGAACGTCAGGGAAGGTACAGAGGTGCCAGCAGCAGAGTGCAGTGAGGCTGGGCAGCCTTGGCAAGGCAGCAAAGGCACCTCTTTGATTTCAGGGGTGCACAGCAGCCCAGCTGGGAGCGTGGTGAAGCTGCAGTGAGAGGAAGGAAGGAAGTGGTACAACGTAAACACCTCCTGGGCTCAGCACCCTGGCAGCTGCAGCAGGGCAGGCTGTCAGGCACTGCTGCTCAGGCACCAGGCATGCAAGCAAGCACTCCTAGGGCCAGCACAGAGCTGCTGTCATTGCCTTTGCTCACTGGCATGCAACAGGCCCTCCTCAACAAATGTACCAATAAAACATCAGGTAAGAATTCAAATAGCCCTGCATGCGTCAGCACGGAAAGGGAGAGAGTTTGAGGGCAAATGTGCCTTTTCATCACTGATATTGAGGATTTCCTGCAGGATGGAAAGGAAAGGCACTGGCCTGCTCCTATAGCTCAGCCTGCAGGCATGGGCAGTGCAGACTGTGGTTCGGGTGGCCCTTTGAGCTAAAGGGCAGGTTTGCTCAGAAAACAAGCAGAAAAGCCAGCTGGCTCACTCCCCAAAAACACTAGATCCAACTGAAAAAATGTGTGAGACTTTGAGCAGCTACATTGACCATTTCTGGGCACTGCAATAACTTGACTTGCATTCAGACATCTCACACCCAGCTTAGTGTGCAGCCTTCCCCTTGGATGGTGCAACCAGCAGCAGGGACAAACAGACCTCCAGGTACAAACACAGCTTAGCAAGGAGGGGAGAAAAACAATTCTGCAAACTGGAACCCTCCTCATGGAGGCCTGCACCTGGAAATGGGAGCTCACAGGGACAGGAAAGCAGGAAGGGCACAAAGGGACACAGCCTGTGGCTATGGAGGGTGCTGCACAGGTGTGGTGATGATGTGATGTCCACTTCCTTCCAAATCCTGCTTACAAATTGAAACAGAGCTACAACACCTGGCAGATGCAGCCCCTGGCTTTATGGAGGATCTGAGGAGACTGAAGAGCAGTGGAGCACTAACCATGTGTGGGACATTCCCCAGCTCATGTACCGAGCTCTCTGCTCACACGGGGCTGCCCAGCACAGCTCCCTGTGCTAGCCCAGCCACAGCAGCACTCCGTGCCAGCAGCCTGGCCAGAATGGTTTCTGCTGTGCTGACAAACCACTCAGGGAGAGGGACAGAGCCTGATGTGGTTTGCAGAGAGAACCATGTGGTTTGCAGCAGCTTGACCAAGAAAAGCAGCTTTTTCCACTGTGCAGGATGTTCTTTGTAGAGTGCAGCACGAGTCTCTGGGTGAGGAGCTTTACTGACTCTGTCCTTGCCAGAAGCTGGAGCACCCCTTGGTGCCAGCACAGCTCCCTGCCCCGTGTCCCTTTGCTCTCACAGGGGATGCAGCAGCATCTAGTGGCCAGGCGTCCCAAGGGCCCTGGCAGGATTCCCACCGGGGCTGGGTCCTGACCTGTCCCTTTCCTAAAGAGCAAAAATCTTCCAGCAGACTGTTTCCACTTGGCAAAGTCAAAACCATCTGCTGCAGTGTTTTTTCCTTGTTTCAGACACACCTGCTCTGCCGTACCCTCAGGAAACCTTTGCTCTGGCCTGGAAAACTCAGAGCAGAGGTGGGAGGGCAGCTCTGGCCGCCCCTGTTCCCGCACAGACTGAACCACCTCAGCCCTGAAGCACGTCCAGTGGTGCTGGAGCATGAAAGAAAAGCCTGCAGGGCTACACTTCCCCTGCTGCAGTGGACAAGAGGGAAAAGCTGCTCATGGCAGTCTAAGATTTATTTTTCTTCTCTTCTAAATCACAGAAAAGCTATGAAGGAAGGGAAATCCATTTTGTGAAATGCTGTTTATGATTTTTAGAAGAAATGGTGAAAGACTACAATAAGCCTGCAGAAAAATAATCCATTTTATTAGAGCACAACCTTTTAATTCTGCTTTAGGAGCTGCTGCTTGAAATTCTCCAGCAGCTCAGGTGCAAACTGGTCAGCAGTCAAGTTCTTAACGTTCATGATCTCCTGGTGGGCTTCCAGGAAGAGCTCCTTCCCCACAGCCTCTTCCACCCGCCTGCGCCACGCCGCTAACGCCGGCCTCTCCTCAAACAGGGCATAGCCAGCACACACGGGCTGCAGAGACACAGAGCACCCAGAGTGAGCTGACAGGGCACAGCCAGCACACACAGACCCAGGGTGAGCTCACGGGGCATAGCCAGCACACACGGGCTGCAGAGACACACACAGACACAGAGTGAGGCAAACAGGGCATCTGCCAGGGATGGACCCATGGAAATGGATGAGCTTCTGGCTCAAGGCAGCAGTCATGACATCAGGTGGAGCTCACCTCTGGCTCTTGGGTCATAGGAGGAAAGTGGTGACACCCTCAGCAACTGGGACGTGCAGCAAAGGGCTCTGCCATGGCTAACCCCAGAATGCTCCAATGCAGAACGTGGAAGTCCATGCACACCAACACAGCTCTTCCAAATATCTGTACTTTCCTGCCTAGCTTGTAATTTATCTTTCTTTCCTGATGAATTCTGCCCATATTTCTATAGAAAGAGCTGTTTCATCAAAGTAGGTTTTCCCCAGTAAAATTAATTGTGATCAAAGTCAAAAAGGAGCAAGATTAACCCCAGGGAAGATCTGCTATTACAGAGCTGGGGGTGCAGCAGCCCCCTGGCCTGGCCTGCCCACAGCCCAGCTCACATGCAGCAGTGCTGGGGTTGCTGCTCACCTGCATGAGCTCCACCAGTGCCACCAGGTCTGCCAGGGAGACCTCGCTGCCTGCGATGAAGGGCTTGTCCTGCAAGAACTTCTCCTCAAACTGCTTCAGGGCAACGTTCAGCTCCTCAGTGGCAAACTCCAGTTTCTCTGGAGGAAGTGGCTGGCCTGTGATGAGGGGCAGCAGCACCTGGCAGGGAGAAGAAACAACTTGCTTTTTATGTGTTTCCTTCCAAATCTACTCATCACACTCTCACTGCCACCTTCTGAGGATGCCTCACCAGCCATGCACGGGAACAACCAGAGCTGCTCATCAACCTTGCCAGGTTAACATTAATGTCAGTCCTTGCTCCCTGCCTCTCCTTGCCTGCTGCCTAGAAATCTGAAAATTCAACCACAAGAGTCTCCTTTCAAAGTGATGCCTTGTTCAGGCTGGCCTAGAACAGAGACCAGACAGAGCTAAAGAATAAAGTAGGCATTTGTTAAAAGGCCTCAATGGATGCACCTTGGGCAGCACAAGAGCCCAGCCAGGGCTACACCCCAGGTGAACCCAACATGGTCACAAAATGGACCACAGGTCATGGGGTCTCTCACTTTTATAAGTTCTGCTCCATTTGCATATCGGAGTTAATTGTCCAGTTCCAGCTTTAGCCCAGGCAGTCCCATCCTTCTTGTTTTTCTCTCTCCAGCCCATGTTGTTTGTGCTTTTGGGCCTGAGATTTGGATCATTTGTCCTTGGTCCCCAGCTAGAGAAGGAATTGTTTTGTCTCCCTGCTCTGTGCACAGAGCTCACCATCCCCTCATGTGAAACCCAGACCCACACACTAAAGCAGCACAGAATCTGAAAAATATAAAAGCTAAACCTGAGGCATCAAAGGGAATCATCTGCCAGCACCTGTGTTTTGTTTTGCAGAGGGAGATTGTTTCTTTCCATGAAGCTGGGCAGCCAGCACTGAGCTGTGTCTGGGGGAGCTCTCACCCACTGCATGTGCTCTGGATTTGCCTTTGGCTGCAGCAGGAAGGATCCAGCCTACTTCAGTTAGGCTCACTTCAGCAGCCAGGTTTTGTTCCTGTCTCTCACTTGGCTTGTACATTTGCTGAGAAAGGCCCTGCAGACAGGCAGGCCATTTCCCTTACAGCCCTTAGCACCTCATTTTTGATCTATAATGGTTTTACCTTGCTTAAGAACAGCTTGCTCCCCTTGGCACGGATGTTGATGTGCTGCCAGGACAGGTACTCATCAACCCTGGCCCTTTTCTGCAGGTCAGCTGGGTACCAGTGATCAGGAGTCTTGAATTTCTGGACCAGGTACAGGAGGATTGCAATGCTGCCCAGAGAGCAAGACAGAGCAGTGAGCTGATGATCTGAGATTAAAGCACCTCATCCTTTCTTTCCCCCCAGATTTTGCACTGCTGGACAAGCAGCCACACAGACCTGAGGGGAGTCAGGTAGAAGTGCAGCAGGGCACAGCACAGGAGAGAGTTTGGTCTGCTGCCTGTGGACCACAATCTAATACAAGTAATTGCACAGCAAGACTGGAGTGGTCTGCTGGTACAATTCTGAGCAAATAGAGGCTGCAGAATGAGTTTATACCAAATCTGAGCTTCACATTGCCTGGCCATCCAGCAGTGGGTGCTTTATGTCAGATTTCCTGCACTGGCCACAGTCTCCAGCTGCAGGCAGAGAGCAGGACACCTGGCCAGGTATTTAAGCTCAGAAACAATGCCTACAAAGTAGCAAAGTAGCTCCAAGCAGCAGCTGTTTCTACTGTTAATGCTGCTCAAGTTGCTTACATAAGATAGCTTCTCTTGAAACACAGGTTTGTTATGTACAAGTGGAACATAGGAGAGGAGGGAGACAAAAATCTGCCTGGCCTGGAGTGCCAGCAGTACCCTGGCAGAACCCAGGCACTGGGATAAACAACTGAGCAGGGATTGAGCTTATTTGAGCCTCACCTCTCTGCTAAGGTGAAAGAGCCATCCCTGAGTGCAGGCACCTTCATCAGGACGTTCACCTTCCGGAACTCCTCTGTCTTGTGCTGCCCTGAGCAGGGAAAGGAGAAGTTTTACTTGGCAGGGATACTCAGGACCTGTTTGTAAACACCTGAGGGGTTTGTGGGGACTGTCCAGCTTCAAGTTCCTGTTTCTGATTGTACAAATTTTGAGTCTTGTATCAAGTTTATAAGCCATTAATAAGTGCTGCA
>NW_005054483.1:532142-534490 GCF_000277835.1 Geospiza fortis | reverse complement strand
ACGGGCAGCGTGGTTAGGAGTCCTTTCATACCAACAGCACTTAGCTTGGGGCTCTATGCACTCCAAGTCTGTGCCTGGAGGTACCTGTCCTGTACAAAGCCAGAGGGAGCACCAAGCACCTTGGAGGAAAGGGATCTCACTAACCCTCTCCTCCAGGGAAGGAAGGACACTGAGAAAGCAGATAGATACCTTTTTCTGGAAGATAATGTAATTTATATTCAACTATACTTTCTAAAGTCCGCAGATGAAAATAAATTCCTGTGATTCCATGTAAAGCCATGGGTACTTCATTACCCATGAAGTTGCAATTAGCTCCTGTGCATGTTGCAATCTTTTGTAAGAGCAGATATGGATTTGAGGCTGCTTTTAAGCTATCTTGTAGGTCCTCCCCAAAAGGTAGGCAGAGTGAACCTGACAGAAGAAGGTGCTTTGCTCCTCTGAGGTCTCAGTGTACTCCATTCTGTCTGGAAGCAGTCCCAGAAGCCTTGTTCTATGTGACCTGTTTGTGACAGCCTTTTCCACCCACTCCCTTCGGCCACATGTGGCTGCCTGGGTATTCAAGCCTCTCTAATGTGTAACTAACCTCGTGCCCCATGCTGCTCTGTGAGCCATCTGAGAATCTGTGTGCCAGAGGAGACGCTCTGGAAGCAAATTTAGCTTTTCTGTACTTGGCAAACTTGATTTGTGACTATTCTCCTGTCACTTGGCTCACAGCCCACCTCCCCTACCCCTCACAAAAAGATGCAGTGCGCAGATTCCAGGTCTTCAGGTGTCCTTTGAATGCCAGGTGATGCCTACCCATTCTCACTCCTTCTACCCCTTTCACTGACACCTGTCCTGCTGGGGGCTGAGAGCTTTTCTGGGCCATCACATTTAAGGCACCAGCTCAGTTCTGAGTCTCAGCTCCCTCACCTTGTCCTTACAAACTGTGCAGTGCCAGGGGCCAGTGCAGTGATCCTCCCACACTGTGGCACCCAGTGCAGGTACCTGGAGAGCTTCCCCAGGGCATGGGAGGTGCACCCAAATCACCCATCTCAAATCCAAAAGCAGATTCTCAAGGGGCACTGAGCATTGGGAGTCTGTGATTTAATTCCCTTCCCTTCCCCTATCCTTGCATTTCAGTTGTTCCTTTTTCTTTGGTGCTCTCATTCCTTGCCAGTTTCCTCTCCTTTGCTCCAGTGTCTCACCACAACAATTAATTTATTGGGAAAGAAGGGGAAGGACACAAGATGAGCCAGCCTCCAGGTACAAAGAATTGCAAAAGTTTTTGCTATGAGACAAGTGGGAGGAAAGCCACAGTAAGGTACAACCAACACACAGCTCAGGTGCAGGGGAACACCCAAAGACTCAACCACAACAGGTCTGGGGTTTCTCTCAAGTTGGAGTCTCTTTTGTTCCTTCCTCAATTTCAGCTCCAGGAGCCTCCTCATCTTTCATTGTTTTTAAGCATTACTTACCGAGGCCTTTTTATGCCCAATGCATTCAGCCCACAACCCACGCGGGCCAGTGGACCCCCCAGAGGGGCAGCCCTCCCCCTGCCCTGCCCTGCCCCATCTACTTATGGGGACAGCTTGGCAAGCTGGGGCACGACAGCGTCCCGAGGGGGGTAACCCCTGCCGGAGGGGAAGGGCTGCTCCCAGCAACTGCTGCTGCTCACCAGAGCACAGAGCGCACGTTTTTCTAAGCTGAATTCCTGAGCAAGAGCCGCACACCTCGGCTGTCCTCACCCATACACCAACGTCCCATCTCTGCAGCTTTTTGTTTCCCATCTGAATGGGGAATGCCCCAGACCTGGCACATCCTGAGCGCTTCTCAGAAAAGCGTCTCTGTTTTTCAGAGACCCATTTTCTGCTGGGTGGGGCCGATTTCAAAGATATCACATGCCTTGGCAGAGTCCTGTTTGCTGCAGAGGAGCACAGGCACTGAAACCAGTACTTCAACTATACGATTGCAGAATTAGGTATGGTTTTTGTGTAGGCATCAGGAACCCCCTGCGGCAGGAGGGCCACCCCACCCTCTCTCAGCATCTCACACTGGTGGGGACGGTGAGTAACCCTCCGGCTTCTGCCCGCGGCTGGAATCCAGCTGGCATCCCGCCGGGAGTGGCCAAGGGAGCGGAGGGACCCCGCAAAGCCGGGGCTGGGACAGCCTGGGACACCGCAAAGCCGGGGCTGGGACAGGCAGGGACCTCGCAAAGCCGGGGCTGGGACAGGCTGGGACAGCGCAAAGCCGGGGCTGGGACAGGCTGGGACACCCTAAAACCCGGGGCTGGGACAGAGCAGAGGGACACCCGCACAGCCGGGGCTGGGACAGGCTGGGACACCGCAAAGCCGGGGCTGGGACAGGCT
>NW_005054483.1:529010-529398 GCF_000277835.1 Geospiza fortis | reverse complement strand
GGCGGTGCCGAACCCACGGGACGGGGCCCGAAGGGTCAGCCGGGCTCTGCCACCTCACAGCCCGGGGCATGTCCCGGTAACTGCCCTCAGTGTACAGAAAGCACAGCCCGGCTGAGGGGATGTGAGGGGCGCATCCTGGTTCTGCCCCGTGGGAGCTCACAGCCCTTGCACAAGAGGAATTCCCGTTCCTGTTCCAGCAGCAGCCCAGACACCCGTGTTATAGAAAAACAACTGGAGAGCAAGCAGGCACAGCAGGAGAACACACACTGCTTCACTGCTATGAAACAACCTTGCTCCTTCCTTCACAAATTCAACCACCAGTCCCAAACCCCATTTCTTCAAGATTCCCAGCTTTCAATAATTTACTGCTAATGCTGGTGTACACTTA
>NW_005054483.1:521316-528954 GCF_000277835.1 Geospiza fortis | reverse complement strand
AGTTACAGGCCACAGCTACATGGCAGCTCTAAGCCTTCTGCCAGGACAGCTAAAAATACCGTGGCATGTGTCAAATACAGACTTATGGCTTGCAGTGACACCAGCTGGCTCCAGGACGTTCATATTAGACATCAGACATGTCAGTCTGCATTAACATCAATCTACACTTAACAATACCTGCTGTTACCTCTGGTATAGAACATTGGAGGGAAACAACATAGGCAAGGAAAGGACAAGGCACAGGGCTGTAACAGGGAAAAGTCCTTTAAGCAATATCTCATACCGTGAGTTGGAAGGGACCCACAAAGATCATAAAGTCCAATTCCTGAGCCCAGGAATCTTTATTAGACAGTGTTTTAAAAATATATATAGTATTTATTTAATATTTACTTAAAAGTTGGAGTCACTGTGCCTAGAGCAGCTCTTCAAACGCATTTCTGCTTTAGGCACTGCACAGGTGTTTATGCATCTGCAGACACACAGAACCATTGTCCCAGGGCAGGAATGAGGGCCCAGCCCTCACCACTGGAGCACAGCAGTTCCATTAGGCCATGCTCAGGCTGGTGGTAATTTACACATGCCAGCAGGATATGATGCAAAGTCCTCTTCAAGACAATCTGTATCTCAAAATTTATCTTTTTTTTTCTTTTTTTTTAAACCAGCAACTGAACTCTGTTCACAGTGTCCTTGAAAGAGGAATAAGGCAATAGCTGACATGAGATATGATAAGGCTGAGGAACTGAGAGGCCATGACTCAGTGCTGGGAGCAGCCATGGCCTGTCCCACGCAGCAGCTTCAGTGCCACCTCAGCTTCCACTCCTCAGGCTCGCTTCTGTGCCCGCTCATTCTGTTCAAAATTAAAGTTGATAAGGTGACTGAAGATGCCCCTGTCCCAGAGTCACACAGAAGGGACTTCAGGGAGGAACAGGACTATATAATAAATTTATTAATAAACCTTTCTGTCCCAGTTCTCAAACATTCCTAGTCTACAACTCAAAATCATCATTTTTCAGGGCCAGGTATTTATGAGTTCTCAGATTGCCCAAATCATGCAGCACAAAGTCTATTAAGGATCCCTAGTCCACCCATCTGGCAATGTAAATGCTACCAAGCTTTTGTCTCAAAGTTCTCAACTTCACACTGGTGTACAAAAAAGGGCCTGCAGATAGCTGTACATTACAGTCTTAAACTCTGTAATGACAGAAAGTTTAATCTCTGTACTTTGCTTGCAGTCCTCTAGGTAGCTGAATCACAGAATAATGAGGTTGGAAGAGACCTCTAAGATCAAAAATCCCAGCTACAGAGGTAAAGAGAAGGGCAGAATAGAAAAAACCCACCAAAAATCAGAACTGTTTTGGTTGAAAAAGACCTTAAGGCCATTGAACCACCCATTTACCTGGCACTGCCAGGCTTACCACTAGGTCACATCCCCAAGTGCCACATCTACACATCCTTTAAACCCCTCCAGGAATGCTGCCTAACTTTGATAGAAAACCTTTCTCCCCTCCTAACCCTTTCTGAGTATTCCATAACAATGCACCCACCAGGGCTGCCTTCACCAATGCTGAATTGGTGCTATCACAGATGGAGGAAAGGATCCTGGACTCCAACACTTGTGCTAAGCATGAACTGCAACAAAAAAATCAAACTGCAACTTGCACAGTTTGTTTTCTTCCCCATTTCAATTACCTTGACTATCTTCTCGAGCTTACACAGAGCTCCCTCATATTGCTGCACCAGTGGCTTCAGGGAGTTGCCCTTCACTGGGTGTTTCTGGATATCCTGGATGCCAGCATCCCTGAGCATCCGCAGGAAGCGCCGCTCCTGCACGAGACAGACACCGGAGGTGAGACACCCCCCTGCCCAGCAGCTATAAAATCAGCACATTTGGGAACATGCTGCTTACTCAGGAAATAACTGAAGTTTCCAAGCACAAAGCTCAGCTGACTGGAAAAGTGGGAAGTAGTAGGACCTTTGTGATCTTTATGCCCCTGCATGCATCCTTATCAAATAAATCCCACACTGTGGTGGTGTTTGCAGGGGTCCCAGGATGAGGGAAGAGGTGAGAATCTTGACTCCATGTTTCAGAAGGCTGATTTATTCTTTTATGATATATATTATATTAAAAGAAAATGATATATTAAAACTATACTAAAAGAATAAAGGATTTCATCAGAAGGCTTAGAAAGGAATAGAAAGGAATGGAATGATAATAAAATCTTGTGACTGACCAGAGAGTCTGAGACAGCCAGACTGTGATTGGCCATTAATTAGAAACAACCACATGAGACCAATCAAAGATGCACCTGTTGCATTCCACAGCAGCAGATAACCATTGTTTACATTTTGTTTCTGAGGCCTCTCAGCTTCTCAGGAGAAAAAGTCCTAAAGAAAGGATTCTTCATAAAATATGTCAGTGACAGCACACCAAAGACATACCTGAATTCTAAGGACCAAGCTGAAAGCAACACCTGCTTCTCCTGCACGAGCTGTTCTTCCAACCCTGAAAACAAAGAAAGCAGCTTCAAGTCATGTTAGCCCCACAGTCACTGCCATTATCAACTCCAAGATTTTGAAGCTGAAATTCTCCAGTTTTAAGAAACTCTGATTCCAAGTAATGCTAGGCTTAATTTTTGCTAGAAAGCTATTTGCATATTAAAGTAAAAAGAAAAGCTAAAAGCCCTTCTAAGTGCATGTCACCTTTGCTAAATATTTCAAAATAAACCAAGCTCAGACACCTTCCTCTTGTTCCTGCTGTCTTACCGGTGAATGTAGGTCCTGATGAACTGGGGTGCATCATAGTTTATCACATAATTCACTCCTTTCACATCAATCCCTCGGGCTGTGGCATCTGTGCTGATTAACCTGTTTGTAAATGTATATATAGTCATTTTCAGGTAACATCTCAGGCACTACACACACAAATAAAACACCAGTGAACACAGCACAGCTCTTGCTCATCTCTGCCTCTGAGGCTGGCAGCAGCACTGCAAGTCACCCCTTATTGCCACTGGCCTTGTGAGCTGCCCACAGAGCTCTGAGCATCACTACAGCCTTGTCACCCTCTGCTGAGCATGAAAAGTTACTGGGTGTTTCCAGGTTCTCCAAGCACGCCAGACACCTCCCAGCTCATACAAATCTCTAAGGAATCTGAACATTCCATACAAGCACAGAACACACAAATAGTGAGGTGAGAAATTCCAGTAGTCAAGGAGGAATTTATACACCAGGTTTGGATAAAAAGAACACCCAGAAAATAAGTTTTTATCTTTTCCTCAGAGATACAATCTCATATAGCTACCAAACCCCCAGTCTGAGCAGGGATTGCTTTGGTAGGAAGCTGTAGCACTAAATACAGTTTCAGCACCAACATCCATTTCCACCCTACCAGCACAAACATTAAACTCCAGATTTGCAAACCTGTGTGTTTTGGTCAACTATGAGCACATATTTGTATTTATTGCTTGTTATAAAACAGCAGTAGAAACTCAGACTGCAGCTAGATTAGAACAGGCTGAGTTACATGAAGGATAAACAATTCAAGGCCACAAATCCAAGTCTCACACCCCTTCTGCAACAAACTCCTGCATGTTTTAGAAGACCCCAAGTAACTGTGTCCCAACTGTCCCACCCTGGACTCAACTGTGTCCCTTGTTCTATTTAGCTTTTTACACTGGAAACAGCCTGTGCTGGAAAACATACAGGAAACTAGTTAAGATGCTCACAGTTGTATTTTTCCTTGCTCAAACTCCTTCATGGTTCTCTTTCTCTCATTTGGAGATAACCGAGAAGAAAACTCTGCCACTGTGACTCCACCAAAGGCTTGAACCAGCAGGAACAACCTGCAGGCAAACAAGAGAGAAACTGTCACTTCTTTATCTCTGAAAGATCCCTTGACAGATCCCCACCAGAGTGATCTCATTCATGTTTACCTGTGAGAGGCTTCCCTGGAGTTGGTGAAGCACAACACACGGGTGAATTTCATTTTCAGCATGAAATGCAAGAGGAGCAAGGGCTTGGAGTTCAGGTCACAAGGCACATAACATTGCTGTCAACAGGGAAGGAGTTCAGAGACAAAAATCACTTCTTGCCAAGACTTCCCTGAAACCCACTGCCTGCCCATGACCTACACAGGCCTGGATGTTTTCTAGCTGACTAACAGCAGCAAAACCAGAGCCCACAATGCAATCCCCTTTAGAATAAACAGGCTGGCAGATACAACACGAGTGGAGACAGGAGAGCTGAGTTGTTCTAATGCTCTTACACCTCCACAGCAAGTAACAGCATGCACTGCCCTCCTGCCTACAGGCTGGCCTGTGCATACATGTCTTGAAATGAATGTTACACATATGGACAATTGATAGGGGCTACTACATTCTTATGACTTTCTAGTTCCACTCCCCATTGCTGCTAAATTGAATTCCACATGCAGACAGATTAATTAAAAAAATAATCAAGTCTTAATCAAATGAACATTAAGTAACGAGAAAACAAATGTGCAAAGGTACAGCTCTCTGGGTCATATAAAAACTCCCAAAGCCACTTTTGCAAGGAAACACAGGGAAGACACATTTGTTTTAGGGTAAAACCACAATTAGTCCAGAATTAAACGAATCTTCAAGCATAACTTATTAAAAAGAATTCACATCATACCGACAGCCCCTCTGGGAGTGTGTATTTATTATTGGTATTTTGTTCAGTCTCTGTTCCATCTCTATTTTTCTCAGAATACACAGATGTGAAGAGACGAGGCTGGAATAAATCCAGCTGCTGCAATTTCTCTGGGTCCTGGGTCAGTGTGGCTGAAAACAGCAGTTTCTGCAGGGGTATCTGGGGAGAGCAGGAACTGAAAGAAACAGCACACAGAAACTGGGCCTTGAGGATGGGGCAAAGGAGCTTCACCCCAAGTACCTTCACATGATATAAGGGAAGCAGTCAATGCTCTTTGATGCTCTTTTCCTGCCCTGGGACTTCCCTGTAGGTTCTTTTCCACCTTTGTTTTATGGTGGAGTTCACAGACAGAACTGATGAGCATTCTTAGACAAGTGCACAGCCCCAATCCATTACTGCTGCCCAAGTCCCTGCACCCTGGTTACCCCTGTTCTCATTCTAGTCATGTCCTTCCTTGGCCATTCACCTCAGTTTCTGACACATCTCTGCCACTGCTGTACAATAACAGCAGCTGCAGATAGTTAATTGCAAGAGTTTTCCTCCAAATCCATTACTCAGCTGTGCCAGAAGGCATTACTATAGTTACTGCGCAAATAGATCACAGATTTGCAATATTTGTTCTGTCTTTTGATGCTCCTTTAGTCTTCATAAGGAAAGCCTGGAGAACACAATCCTTAGTGTGAAGGATGTCTCTGGCATGAGCCTTATTTTGGCAGACATTTCTCAGAGGAATCAAGCTCTGAGACTGTGTGGCAGGGCAGTGACATCCAAGTGCTATCAGTTCAAAGAAATGCACTCTGCAACTTACCTGGCTGCTGTCAAAGGCCCTGGTTTGGTCCTCTGAAAAAGCATGTTGGAGCCAGAATGATTTTCTCCTTGGAATGCAGCTCTGACAATTTGGTTCAGACAGTTCTGGTGCATGTCATCAATCATACGGTCAGCTTCATCCACGATCTGAGTTCACAAGGATGAAAACCACACTTGTTAAATACTGGCAGCTTTTATTTTCCTTTGTATCTCTAACCAGTGAGCCAGAAGGTAAGATAATGGAAGTTTCTAGTCAACAGAATTGCTTTCCTTGCCCATCCTTACTCCAAGTTTGCAAGAGCCTAAGAGAGAAGGGGAAGTGGGTGGATGCTTGGGTGTCACGAGTTGGAATCAAACACCTCATCTTGTGACTGCTCCCTCCTCAATCTGGAGCACAGACAGGCCCACACAGCAGCTCCATCAGAGAGGTATTTATGTTGCACACAAGAAGCAAGCAGGAGTTACTGCTGTAGCAGACACTGCTCTCAGATGGGAGAGCTGTGGTGACTCACCAGGAAGCGAAGCTGTGTCAGGCTGAAGCCTGGGGTCTGGTTAATGTGATCCGTGAGCCTCCCTGGCGTGGCCACCACAATGTCAGCCAGGCTGCAGTAGCCTGTCACTCTGAAAGGACAAGCAGCCTATCAGTAAGTCTCTCTCCTCACAATAAAACCTGTAGCACAGACCTTAAGAAGCAGACCTTAAAGGTTTTCCTACCACTCAATTAACTGAGGAATAACAATATTCACAAATGGAGTTGACACTGGAGAGCATGCAGGGGCAGTGGTGGACACCAAACACCAGTCTCCACTGTGCTGCCTTATTTTAAACAGAAAGTGTCACTCTTCATTGCTCTTCAAAAGAGTTTAATTGTACAAAAACCCCACACAATCATATGTACCCATGGGCACAAGGTAAACATTTGCATTCTGAGCATTTGCTAGTGAAGAGCCCCAAAAATCCAGTGAAACATTACAATCACAAAACAGGGGTAGTAACAAGCACTGTGACAAAGACAGAACCACCAGAGTCCAGCATATAAACGCATTATCCAAAACCATGATAAAAGGCTGATGCTGTGCTGCAATAGTCCATATTTTGACCCCACCTTAATGACATTAATTAGCATGCAATCCCTATAAACCTTGTCAAAATACCTTTTCACCTACTTTTTCTGGACAAGCATCTCCTGCTCCTTTGCAAAAGATTTCTGGCCAGTAATCAAAACGACCTTCAGACCTGTCCCGTCAGTGTAAACGTTGAACACTTTACTCACCTGCAAAGAGGTCAAGAGGCTTTGTCAGCTGCAAGAAGTACTTCCCATTCCATGAACAGCATCAAACCCTCTGGCAGGTCTTAGTCTGCTCCACAGAACAGCTAAAGGACTGGCTGCACAGCCTGCCCCTCAGCCCAGCTATGGTGAGGAGTCACATACCTGCTGTGCCAGCTCTTTGGTGGGCAGAACAACCAGAGCTCGGACGTGGCAAACCACTCGATCCAACAGAACCTGCCAAAACAGAGGCCCAGTGAGTCCCTGACAGCACAGGGCAGAACGGGGCTCTTGGGCTAACCTAGTGAGAGAAGATGGTAAAAAACATAAAACATTCTCCCAGTTTTATGTTTCCATTTGTCTCCCTCCACCCTGCCAACTCCTCATGCTGTGCCTGCTGTCTGAGAAAAGGAGTGGGAAGCTGACAAGAAGCTCCCTCAGACAGCTCTGAGCTGCCAATCTGCTGCCTTATACCCACAAATCCCTTGGCTTTTCCACCTGCTTTGAAGTTCAGGTTTTGCCTGAACAAAAGTGTCACAGACATGTTTTATGGAAAATCTTTTAAGATTTTTTCTCTTGAGAACCTGAGAGGCCTCAAGAACAAAATGTAAACAGTGATTATCTGCTGCTGGAGAATGTAACTGGTGCATCTGTGATTGGTCTCATGTAGTTGTTTCTAATTAATGGCCAATCACAGTCCAGCTGTCTGGACTGTCTCAGTCAGTCACAAGCCTTTGTAATTCATTCTTTTTTCTATTCTTAGCTAGCCTTTTGATGAAATATTTTTTTCTATTCTTTTAGTATAGTTTTAATATAATATTATATATATAATTATATATAATAATTATATTATATCTAATCATATATTAATATTCATATATATTATTATATTA
>NW_005054483.1:518447-521277 GCF_000277835.1 Geospiza fortis | reverse complement strand
ATAACATAGTATAACATAACATAACATAATATATCAAACTTTCTGAAACACAGAGTCAACATTCTCATCTCTTCCCTCATCCTAAGACCCCTGTGAACACCACCACACAAAATCAATGCCAGCATTTCCTCAGAGCTACTTCCCTGAGGATGGGCTCACCTGCACGATGGGGATGACAAAGGACAGGGTTTTCCCACTGCCTGTGGGGGCTGACACACAGATGTCCTTGGGGCGGAACCCGCCCCGGCCCTGCAGGAACCCATGGGCTGCACTCTGCAGGATAGCAGGAATCACCTCTGCCTGGACTGAGCAAAACCAGAAACAAACACACACTGTATGCTTCAGCAACTCACCAAGAGCTGAAAATGTCATAGAAAAGCAGAGCTGAAAATGTTATATAAAAGCATCTCCCATTCACTGTCATAAAACTCCCTGCAATCACGCTACTCTGCATAACCTCACCCTCACTAAACCCTACACTCCTAACTATCCTGGGTATCCTCTCACAGCCCTGGGAGGATGAATAGGACTCAACCAAACACAAATCCAAAAAATCATTCCATCTCCCACCTAGGCTGAGTAGCAATCATTATCATCTACAACCCTAAACTCACCTTCCTCAACTTCTACCTATACACTATAACAACTGCAAAAAAAAATATATATAACAGTTATACATATATGTATATGTATTTATATATATACATATACACATATATAAAATAACTGTGTGCTGGCTTCCCAGCATGACCCTGATAGGCCTCAGACACAGCTCAAGTCAGGACTAAGGTCACCCTCTGTCCTTGCATCCAGCTGTCCTTTCTTCTTATTTAACAACTGGCATTTATTGTATTTGCTTGCAAAACTGGCAAAATAACAGAAAACAAACAGATTTCTCTTTTTGTTTGGGTATTTTTGTAGTGCTTTAATGAGCTGAATGAGAAAGCTCTGATCAGCAGCAGAGACAGTGGAAAGGAAGTAGCTAAAGCACAAGCTTCCACAAGGAGGAAAACCGTCACAGACATGTTTTATGAAAAATCCTTTCCTTAGGATTTTTTCTCCTGAGAAGCTGAGAGGCTTCAGGAACAAAATGCAAACAATGGTTATCTGCTGCTGTGGAATGCAACAGGTGGATCTGTGATTGGTCTCGTGTGGTTGTTTCTAATTAATGGCCAATCACAGTCCAGCGGTTTCAGACTCGCTGGTCAGTCACAAGATTGTGTTGTCATTCCTTTTCTATTCTTAGCTAGCCTTCTGATGAAATCCTTTCTTCTATTCTTTTAGTATAGTTTCAATATAATATATATCATAAAATAATAAATCAGCCTTCTGAAACATGGAGTCAGATCCTTGTCTCTTCCCTCTTCCTGGGATCCCTGTGAACACCACCACAGAAAACTGTGAGGACACAGGTAAGACTTCCCTCTTTGGGCAGCTCTGAGCCATCACTCAAGCTGTATTTATGAGCAGGTAACAGACTTTTACTCAGCCCAGACAAAGCTTTGGGAAAGAAGGTTAAATCTCCTACAATCACTTCCATGCACTACATTTTGTCCTGTGTTTTACTTCACGGCCTACACAAAACACACAGCACAGACTGCAGGAACTCTTTAAGTCCCTTTAGAAAGAAACAAAAGCACTGGAAAGGCACCTGGAAAAAAGGAGTCTATTCCATTCATCTGCAGCTTTTTCAGCAGCCTGGGGTGGATTCCTGGCACGTCCCTGACTGGACACAGATTCTCCCTGATGCGCTTCTGCACCCGCCGGGGCTCAGCAAGCCACTGAGGCAAGAAGGGCTGGACCTGAGGTGAGGGGAAGGAGAATACAGCATACCACATGTAAAATAAACTTGTAAAAAGCATTCTTTTCCTATCCATCACCAAAATTCAGTCAGGCTGCTTACCTTCTGCACTGGCTTTGCTTCGTAGTCTCCGAGGATCATCATACTGGAGGGGGCACAATCTGCCCCTTGCCCTGAGGCTACTAAGGGCACCTCCTCCTCTGTAGGTTTACCTCCTCCAGCTTTTTCACTGCTCTCTTTCTTCCCTGTTTCATCCCCTTGTGTTTCCTCATCTGCCTTCCTCCCCTTATTAGACTTCTTTTTAAAGTTGTTTCTGCTGTCCTGTTGTTTGATGTCTTCTTCAGAATCTGGAATTTGGGTGACAGCAATACAAAGCTCCAGGTCAGAGCACACCACAGAAAAGGGAGTTGGCAATGTTACAACACAGGACTTAAGCAACAACTTGCAAGCTCTCTTTTCCTAAAGCCAAGTGCAGAGGACAAACATTTCTTTGTTGGTACAGACACAACAAGACTGAGGTGATGTGATGTGCTTCCTCCTGCCCTTACACTAAACTGATCCTCAAAGTTCACAGTACGTGGCCTTCCCTTAAAAAAACAGAAAGTGGGAACATATTAAGGAGATGAAAACAAAACCAAGTAAACTGGGCAAGGTACTCAAAGAGCAACTCTTGTCCACATTTCTGTGGGAACTGCCAACCACAATGAACTGAAATCCTACAGCCTCAATTTATCCTCACCTGCTTCAGTCCCCTCCGGCTGCACTTTCGATTTTCTTCTATTTGCTTTCTTCTTCTTTGTGGGGCTGCTGCCATCTGCTGCCTCCTCAGTACCAGCCCTTTCTTCCGAAGGGCTGCGGGGCTGTTTTGTCTTTAACTTCTTCTGTCTACGCGCACTGGGCTGCTCCTCACTCTCCCTTTTCCTCTTCCCCTTTCCTTCTCGGGGCTCCCCCCCGGGGCTCAGCCTGCGCTCCCCCGACCCTTCCCTTCCCTGGGCCGGCGCCTCTCGCTGCTTCTTCTGCTGCCGGGCC
>NW_005054483.1:516157-517995 GCF_000277835.1 Geospiza fortis | reverse complement strand
GAACAGGGCACAGCACCTGTGAGGGACACAGCACTGGCGAGGAATGGGCTGGTAAAAAGCACAGCATCAGTGCAGGACACAGCTCAGCGTCTGTGAGGGACAGGCTGGCACAGCACAGCACCTGTGAGGGACACAGCTCAGCACTGACGAGGGATGGGCTGGGACAGGGCTCAGCACCGGCGAGGGACACAGCTGAGCACCTGTGAGGGACAGGCTGGCACAGCACAGCATCTGTGAAGGACAGGGCAGGATAGAGCACAGCACCAGCGAGGGATGGGCTGGCACAGCACAGCATCTCTGAGGGACACAGCTCAGGACCTGAGGGACAGGCTGGCACAGCACAGCACCAGCGAGGAATGGGCTGGAAAAGAGCACAGCACGTGTGAGGGACACAGCTCAGCACCTGTGAGGGACAGCACAGCATCCGTGTGGGACAGAGCACAGCACGGCAAGGGACAGGCTGGCAGAGCACACTGAAGCTCCCCACAGTGCTGCAGGCCCCTGCAGAGCTCCCACGGCACTGAGTGGGCCATCCCCACTGCCTGGAGCGGGCAGTGTAGCAATGTGGGGAACAGCATTTCCCCTCAGCAAGCAAAAGCACTCCTGTGCTCCTTTGGCCACTCACATCCTCAGAGGAAAGCTGCCCTGAAGCAGCAGGCACAGGGCTGGTCCAAGGACTGCAGAAACGGCAGACACAACCCAAAACCAAACCTCAGGGCAATAAGCAGCCCTGAACACACCTACAGCAAGGTAAAAATCACTGCAGTGCTGTCAGGAACCAGCCCCAGCCACCACCACCACAGTGTGAAATACTGTGTCTAAGAAACATGGGCAAACTCAAACCATTCCTTTTGTTTACTTTAGGATCAGAGTGGAACAGACATGTTAGCAATTGCCCAACTCCATCCCCAACCTGCCAAAGCCTACACTACACAGCTTACTTCTAAATCTTTATTTGTTTTCTACACAGAGAAAACAGAGGAATGTTGAAGCAGCAATATTTAAACACACTAGCAAGGAGCCATCAATCTGTGAGAGTGCACAAAAACAGGGCCATTTGTGCTGTGGTATCTGCTACAGGGCAGGGTGAGGGGAGGTCCAGGAGCAGCCTCTTCAGACACACAGGACAGCTCTATGCAAAGGTGGAGCCGTTCCAGCCCACGTTGGCAGCGTTCATGTCGAAGTAGTTGATGTAGACCCTGCAGAAGAAGTACAGGAGGAAGTAACAACGACCTTATTAACTCATTTATGTAAGTTGGGAAAACACAACGGGGGACAGTGCTTCCCATTCTTCTGCTTGAAAAAACATCAAGTTTCATCTTTACCAAAAATCTGGCAGAGCCTCCGAACAGTCAATATTTCTCAGTCCTCAAATTTGTACTTTTTCTAAAATACGAATTATTCTGCAGCCAGGGACCGTCCAGACATCAGACAGATTTTGTTTAGCAGCCTGTCAAGAATTTCTGGAGATCAGCCCCTTTTGTTTCTGAGGCAGCAGTCCCTCACAGAGTGGCAGCCTTGGGGAGTTAGGCACGGCCCCAGGTCTGGCTCTGTGTGTCTCCCTTCAACCCTGATGGCTCCAGGCTCTTCCCATCCTTCACAGCTGCACACAGACACTGCTGAACTCTGCAGCCGAGCTCCTCACAGCCTGCTGCCCTCTACTCCTGTCTCTCAGCTCCAGCCTGTTACTGCTCCCTGCTCGTGCTTTCAGCCTTGCCTCCCCAGAGGACACGACATCACACCTCAGAGGCAGAAAACACACTGGGCAATTTGTCAGTGCTCTGGTGTTTTTTCCCTACTCTCAGAAGCAGAAAACAACTGAACAGAGGACTCTCCAG
>NW_005054483.1:515547-516141 GCF_000277835.1 Geospiza fortis | reverse complement strand
AGAGGCAGGCACCAAATCCTTATGTGGACGTGAAAGCACTGCAAGCAATCACTTGGTATTTTCCAAAACACACGGACTTATTCCTGGCATTTAAAATTTTTTAACAGACTTTTCAAAGCAGTTTCAGAAAGCCAGGTAAATATGGTTAAACCATGTCCCAGCCTTACCTGTCGGCAGATACGTGCAAGTGCTTGGAGATCAGATCACACAGCATCTTGGTGTAAGTCTTGTTCTGCTGCCCTCCTATTTTGCCGATGCTGTAGAGGCTGCAGAGCGCGCAGGGATCAGTGGAGCCCCCGAAGGACATCATCTGGTCAGGTATGATGTGCACAGCTATGTACTGCGGGAGGGAGGGAAACACTCCGTTACAGGCTGTCTGAACTGCCCTCTCCCGACGAAAATCTGCTTTAGGTACCAGCTCTAAACAGAGCAGTTGTATTGGGGTCAGGCAGCTCTTCAGTGCTGCCCCCTGCGCACCTCCCTGGCCCAGGGGAGGCTCCGGCCCGGCAGCCCCCACGGGGGGCACGGCCCTGGGGGCTGCGGGGACCCTCGGCCCGGCTCTCAGCTTTAGGAACGCGGTTATGTGCGCACAAA
>NW_005054483.1:502410-514844 GCF_000277835.1 Geospiza fortis | reverse complement strand
GCCCCCGCCTGGCAGGGAGGGGAGGGAGCGGGGCGGGGACACACGGACGCACACCGGCTCCGCCGTCTGCAGCCCGCACTGTGGCGTGCTGACCCCTCCCGCGGCCGGCTCTTGACCGGAGGTCTCCCCCGCCCCGCCGTTATTCCTTGGCTTTGCTGCTGTCACTGAACATGTTTTGAGGGTTTGTTGCATGCTCCTTCCTGGAACGGGCTCCGGGCGCTCTGGGCAGCTCATACATAACCTGACATCAGCGCATGTGATGCTACCGCTGTGGCGCTCCCACTGGTTTCTCCGGGATCAGGGCCAGAGAGGGATACAGGCCTCAGCTTGGCAGTTGCAAAAAGCGGTGCTTGCCCTGACTCCGAAAATTTTATTCTTTTGCAGAAATAAAGTAACATTTGTAGCGGGTTTGCTTTAACTGTGTGTACAGCTTTAGCTCGGTGTAAGCAGAAACGTCTGCCTTGCTGCCATATAAATTATTCTCTAATGTATTTCAGTCAAATTAAAGATTATCTATTGCTCCTTAGAGCAATAGATAATTTTAATTTTCACATCATATTTTTCTACCGGAAAGAGGCAGAAGTGAATTTTGTTTTGCTTGGGAATGAACTGATGCGTGCCTATTGGAGGTGAGGCGGCAGAGCCGAGCCGTGTTCTGCGCTGTGTGATGCGATGCACGTAGGCAGCTGCCAGGGCACGGCTCCCCACCCTGGCTCTTGCCTGCCCCGACGGCGGCAGCGCTGCTCTGCTCCCGAAATGACTCACAGGAAGGCTAAAGAGGATCAGGCCCGGAGCCCTCTCTGCCCAGACATTGCACACACAGCAGCCGTGCACTGCTGCTGCTGGGAAGCTTGCCCACACACGTTACAGATGTGAGCACTCATGGCCCTGAGTGAGGAGTAAGGGATGGTGTCATACATTGGATGGGAATGCATTGGAGTGACACAGGTTATAATGCTGAGAACTGCAGCACTTCCTTTTCTAGTGATTAACAGTGCTTAAGAACAGCCACTAAGAACTGATTGAGTTTCCTGCCTTTGATATCCTCAGCTCCCTGCCATTACCTAGTCCCACTTACTCCTCTCACCTTCCTGCCTCCTAGGTTTGTTGCATGGAGGTGGGGTGGGGATTCCACCTGTGCAGGGAGAAAAGCTTGAGAGTAGCATCACCACTGGTGTGCTTGCCTTGTGGCCTGCCAGGCACAGAGGGGCAGCCCTGGCTATGCAGCCACTCAAAGGCGAGACATCTGCAATTTCATTCTCTTTTGCCTCCCTGACTAAGAAAGAAACTTTCACCAAAGCAGTTTCCATTTGTTATCCCAACAAAGCATTTTTGTTGTTTGAGGTGCAGGTCTGAATTTAAAATCCGTGGCTGCAAAGCAAAGCTGTGGTAGGGACACAATGGGATGTTAACAATAAAGTTCAGAATGGGGGTGTGATAAGGTTTGCTCTTCCAGAAAAACTCACAATACACTTAACTACAGAATTTCAGGAAACCTCTCTACTCAGTCTTTTATTTTACTTTGGAAGCAAATGATCTTATCTGACCAAGGGCTTAAATAATAAATATTTGTATGCAAATCTTCCTTTCATAATTAATTCACCACTTCAGTCCCTAGGAATTACTGTGGGTTGCTGTGCCTCTGCCTCTTTCTGAGCTGTGCTCTAATCTTCACTGTCACTACAAATTGTTCAGTGGATGAAAAGGGGAGGGCACAGCAGTGAACAGTGGTTTTTTCCACTCACTCCCTCTGCCTGTGCTGAGGCCTGGGAGACTCCCAGCACAAATTTTTCTGTTACTCAGCTAGATATCCCTGTAGTGTTAGACCTAAAGAGGACCTGGACTGCAGTCCATCCCTTTTAAATAAGAGGTAATCATGTCTTTGCTCTTTTTGAAGGCAGGTCCATGTGCAACATTTGCACATCTATTAACTTAAATATATCTCGAAACCAGGTCAAGATATATTTATCTCTTCTTGAAATTTGGCTCTTGAGCATGGACAGGGCAAAGGCAAAAGGAGTGTTCATCTTCATATATGACTAAACCTTTTTTTGAAAGAAAAGCTTCTGTTGAGAGTATTTTGAGAAGGCACCCTCCATCTCAACTCCAGGTCTTCCCAGAGTAACAAGAAGGTCTCAGACATAAGGGTGCTGCTGCATTTTATTTAAGCATCAGACAAGATAAACAGCAGTGGGTAGCAGCAACTAAGATACCAATGCCTTTTGCATTTTGCACTCCAGAAGGTGACTGGAACTGCAGTTCTCAAAGCATGGTGAAGGTTCAGGAATCAGCTGTGATCACCCCAGGGCACCTCAAGCAAAGGTGCTGTTATTCCAGCCCACATTGCCAGCACTGATGTCAAAGAAGCTGATGTAGATTCTGGAAGGGAAGACAGGCACCGTTAACAGCTGAGAGCAGAGTGCTGCAGGCTGCTCAGGGTGCTCCTGCACCAGGACACGCTGCAGATCTCCCCTGGGGCTTTGTCCTTCCCAGGCCTTACACTCCCTTCCTCCTGCCCCTGTTCATGCCCCATCTCCTTGCGCTCTGGAGTTCCTAGCGATCAAGTTCTTGTGTCTGTACTGGATCTTTTGCACACGATATCTGTGGGTACGAACAGTGCCTGAACCTACATCATTTTGACCAAGGAATTCTGCAGCTTGTGGACATTGGCATTGCAGCTCATGCAATGGCTCTTCTCTTTTTAGCTGGGGAGCTGCTCAGTTGACTTGGCATTTGATCTCTTCAATCAGCACATTAGTAGAGAACACCAAAGGATCAGCCTGGGATGAATAGTTTTAACAATCTGTGGAAAGTCATGTCAGACAAGTTGCTGTATGAGCTCACCTGTCAGATGGTATTTTCAGCTGTTTGCTCATCAGGTCACAAAGCAATTTGGAGTAGCCCTTGTTCTCCTGCTCCCCTGTCTTTCCAATGCTGTAGAGAAAGCACATAGCACAAGGGTCTGTGGAGCCACCAAAGGACATCACCTGATCAGGAGAGATCTGTATTGCTAGGTACTGTTGGAAGAAGAAAATGAATGTTATTTTCTTTGCCGTATTAAGAAAAGTTTTCAAAATCCAGGAAGGCATTTATGTACCTAAACTGCAGTGAAAACAAGTGCATGTTTTTGATATGCAAAGCTTTCACTTGTTGACGTCTTACTGCCTAGATTTGCGTTCTACTCCAAGATCCTCACTCCTGTGTCAAAGGACAGTACAGAGACTCCATAGTTTTCAGGCTTCCTAGTCCAGGTGCTCCAGGAGCTCAGTGACCTGCAGTACCTGCAGCACCTCCTCTGAGCCACCAGGCTCTCCCTGCCCCTGTGGGAAGGTCAGGGATGAGGGGGAGTGCAATGGTCCTGCTGCCACATTGCGTTCCAGAGAGATTTTGCACCTCACTGGCTCCTGCTGCAGTCTTCCCTGCTGAGGGAAATGTGAACTGACACAGCAGAGGCCTAAATCAACATGCACCTCATTAAACAAAATACAGCCTAATCCTGCTTTTGTTCTTGATATCAGGAAAAACAGAAGAAAGTATCTATGTTAATATTAATGACCAGCCCTCGATTTTCCCTGCTGCTAATACACAGTGTCAGATCCACCCTCTGGGGAATCTGGGGATCAGCTCCTCTGGCACCCATCTGCCTCCTGTGCTGCTCTTACCCACGTTTATTAGCAGCGCATCGTTGGACCTCAGCAGCAATTCACCCTCTTGGTGAAACAAGCTAGCCTGAGTACCAGGAGTTGTCTGGGTAATTAGTCTTGGCCATCAGTTACAGTTTGTTTGGGTGTGAGGTGCATCAGACCACAGCAGTACAGGATAAGCCAAGGAGATCCTGCTGAGGTACCACTTGCTTGGCCCTGCTCTCCCCTGTCTGGACACCACGTGCTCTTGACTTTGTGCCAAATGTAGGTACATCCATGCCTTTAACTCCTACCCAGGAAGCAGGTTATCACTATTAAAAGAAAAATCAAATTGAGACATTAATCAGCATTATTTTCTTCTTAGAGCAGTTTGAAAATATTTGGAAATGTTCTTCCAGTAGGAAAAAACCCAATTTGATTGAAAATCCATATTTTTCCCAAATGGCACAGTTTCCTGTGAGAGGAAAGCTCTGCATTCCAGCCCACCCTAATCCTTTCCTTCTTTCTGTGTTATAACTAAGAGACTCTCCCTTTCCTATTGCCTCCTTTGTCACGAAGAGCTTGTATGTCCTCTTCAGAAAAATCTCTTTGTTATTCGCTGTATATTTCTAAGTCCCATTACATATCCCTTCCACACAGCTGCACAAACCTGTTCCAGCTGCATCCCAGCCCTGGCCTCTAGCTTTATATTCAGAAGCTGTTATGCAAGACACACCCCTTGCCCCCCCCCCACAGCAAGCCCTTGTTTGCTAGACTGATAAAAATTGGCTTTTTAAAAGAGGGATAAAACACATCAGTTTTATGAAAGAATTTAATGTGTCCACGTGTCCCAGTGCTTGGAGAAAGCTTTGCTGGGGAGCCCTCACAGCCCTTTCTGTAGGCACCAAAACTTCATTCTTTCCACAGTTTCAAAGCATCACTCCCAAAGCAAAGTAAACATTTTCTGAAAATGGGCAGTGAATATGCACAAAGAGTGCTTAAATAAGCAGCTACAGATCTATAGCCAATTCACTAAAGCTACTGCTGAGGTACAGCTCATGGTAGGAAGTTTACAGCTCTGTAGAGAAGTTTTCTTTTGGTTTTTCATATTCTACAACTTTCAGTAAGCAACTGATAGAGTGACTAGTGACTAGTCAGTATTAAGAAAATAACAGCCTTATAAATCCTTTTAATACCCTCAATACCAGTGTTTCAGGACTTCACCTCAGTAGCATACTGCCATACTTTACCTGCCACGTTTTGGCAGGTCAAACCCCTCCAGTTTGGTAGTGAAACCACCAGGCAGCTTTTACTCTGCTATTTTGATTACAAATAGCAGGATGCCACACAGATATTTTTGCCAGATGTCCAAGCAAGCAGAATAAATAATTTTTGTGCTTCAACTGTAACCACTAGGCTACAGGCAGTTTGGTAAATAACAGGCATTTATTCAACAGGACTCAGCAAGGAAGTGGAGGCTGAGCTTTGCTCTTCAGTCAGCCAGGTTCTTGAGAGGTGTTCACAGGTGCCTGTGGACAGATCCCCACATACATCCACTGTCTTCATCTGCAGATAACTACATGCAATATCATCCCACACAAAACCAGTTTGAATACTCCAGGGTTTTGAGATCTCAACAAAACTAAGTTACAGTGAACAAGTATTTGATATTCTCCCAGAGAGAAGACTGCAAATACTGGTGAGTCATTAGCTATATTAGTTTATCAAGGCTATCACTCAGAAACAGCTCATTGCATAGGCACAGCTGATTAAAGAAGGAAAACATTTCAGCAAGTGGACTTAACCTGTGCTGGTTTGCCCACTACTTTTGATAATTGTTGGGTGAGCCCGCCTGCAAAGGATTCTGGAACTTTATCCTTGCTTATATTTGTGTTAACAATGAATTTAGGCATCTTTGGATCATGAGCAGGTTTTTGTTTCAGCTCACCTTGTTCTCAGCTTTATTTCTAACTCACCACAAGCTGGCCCAGCCCACTGTGCCAGTAAACACCTCAGGAGCCTCTGAATAGTCAATGATACCTTCAGCAGGTGCATTGAGAGGGGTGGCAGTGTCCCAGGAGGGGGAGGCTGGATGTGCCATCTGCAGGCTGCTAACACACACAGCCAGTGCACTGGCCTGGGAGGGAACCCAGCTTTGCACTCTGGAAACCAAAGCATCCAAAATGAGCCCTCGTGTTTGGAGACAGCCCAGTTGTCACAGACATGTTTTCTGAAAAATCCTTTCCTTAGGATTTTTTCTCCTGAGAGGCTGAGAGGCCTCAGGAACAAAATGTAAACAATGGTTATCTGCTGCTGTGGAATGCAACAGGTGGATCTGTGATCGGTCTCGTGTGGTTGTTTCTAATTAATGGCCAATCACAGTCAGCTGGCTCGGACTCTCTGTCTGAGACAGACGCTTTTGTTGTCATTATTTCTTTTTCTATTCTTAGCTAGCCCTCTGATGAAATCCTTTCTTCTATTCTTTTAGTATAGTTTTAATGTAATATATAACATAAAATAATGAATCAAGCCTTGTGAAACATGGAGTCAGATCCTCATCTCTTCCCTCATCCTGGGACCCCTGTGAACACGGTCACACCCAGTCATTAAACCAATGGATAATCAAGTGTTTCAGAGGCAGGTGCAGGTTGTAATGCACCTCTTTATGCAAGCCTAGTAATTGTTTCTTAAAAATTGGATGAATAATTCAATTGTGAGGTCTGAAACTCTCTCTGGAATGGACCATAACAAAAACCCCCAGTGACACATGTTGTGCAGACCTTTCCTGAACCATGACTAAGTCACCACCAAGATGCCTTAAAATCAGAGTCTTGATTTTCCACTGTGGTGATGCATTCTACATGCTCAGAGAAGGCTTGTTTTCAACTTGCTCCTTTGTTGTGCAAATAGTTCCATAACAGTCATAACTCCTGAGAGATAGGAAATCCACAGGCTTTCTGACAGGAGCAGCTTTTATCCAGACTGGAGGAGTGCATGGCAAGGCTGGGATCAGTCTCACTGCTGCCTGGAACAGCCTTACATGAGAGAAATGATTTAGAGGGATCACATGGCATTTGGTAGGGGGTGTTCACAGTGAGATGTGTGGGGAGAGCAGGGTGAAAATGCTGATGGGGATAAAACAAATAGTTTGACCATCTCTCCATATTAAAAGTGATGAGTGTCTTTGTGCCCAGTAGTTTCTGAGTTAAGAGCTTTTCTACTCACTCCATTTTATCCAGGCTTTCTATAGCTTGCACTAAATGCTTGTATTGAATGGTGTAATTGAAGTAAACCCTTTTTAATTGTGAAAACTTCTGTATGAACGTGCTGAAGCTGATTGTGTTCAAGATCAGGTTGACTGGCCCTGAACAACCTGACCTAAATGGTGGCATCCCTGTCCGTGGCAGGGGGGTGGAACTAGATGATCTTTAAGGTCCCTTCCAACCCACTCCATTCTATGATTGTGTGGGGTATGTTGTTTTTAAGTTAGTTCCTTCACTGTAGCACCCTTGGTGTAAAAAGTCAGCAGATGAAATGTCAGTGTTAATTTACAGCCCACGTTTGTGGATTGTGTTTCCTGTATGCATTCTGAAAATAATGAAAACCCTAAAAAAACCCAGGAATAAAATCTGGTTTACAAAAAGCCTTTTCAGAGTATGTTTCCTAAGCCAAAGTGCTAAAAACAAACACAAGTGACACCTCCATCTGTAAGGAGAGGAGCTGTACTTTGTAATATTGATTCATTTTTTCTTCAGTGGTTAGAGGAAAGCAGGTGGCATGATCCAAACTGTTTCGTTACAAGCCATCCTATACTTGTTATTGGTCACTTGGAAAAACTTAGACTATTTCCAATGAACTTCACAACCTATTTTTACTGCTGGGTACAATAATCAGTCGTTATTCCCAGCTTGCTTACATAGCAAGAAAAACATTTCCAAAACAAACTCTTTCTTCTGTGAAAACATCTGATGTAATTCCCAGAAGTTGATGCAGCAGGTCGAAAATCAGTTCCTTAGACCCCAGAGATGCTCTCCAGAGCCTGCTTTATTTTATAGCAGCCATTTTACTTCTTTTGCATGCAAGCATATCTCAGTTTAGCAGGTCCTTCTCCCTGCCTAGAGTTACTAGGATGTTTTCCACTGAGATTTCCATTACATCTCCGGGACTGTTGCACAGCAAATTTCACTTTCAATGCTTTTCTCTGTTGTCATGCTGAAACCTGTTTTCTGAATTTGAGGTGTTAATTTTTAGTCTGTATCATCTTGGCTCACCCTAAACCGTGTATTTCGCTTTCCCTCTGCTGCCTGTCAGCCACACTTTTGACTTCTGTGTTTCCCATTCTTAATCATTCTTTACCTTGGTTCATCTTAAAATATTTCACTTATTCTTTTGTATTTCTGACACTCATCTCTGAGCTGTTTGCCAGCAGGTTCCTGCTTATGAGGTACTTATGAGGTTACTCTAGAATAATGAGTTTCATATCAATCTTAAAAAAGAAAAAACGAGACAGAAGAGCTTGCAGTCTGTTTTTAATGTTTCCTTTTTAGTTCTATTGCAACATTATTTCCTGTCTTTTCTAAGAGATGCAAATTTCTTCTCTGAACATTCAGAGCTTGGTGCAATACAACTGTTCCTTAGGAAAGTTATTTTCAGTGACAGAGGTTTCTTTTTTCCCAAAGTTCAGCTTGTTGAATTCTGCTTTTATTTCCATGATTGATTTTCCCTTGGTCTCAGGAAGATACAGGTAGATGAAAATTGCTGATAAAACAAGGATTCCCAAAAAAATAAGGAAGCAGAAGGGTCCAAGGTTATCCTGCAGGCAGAAATGCAAGACAATGTGAGGAAAATAAGAAACTCATTTCTATTTCCCTTCCCTTTAGTGCAAGCCTGTGTCTTAGAAGTTCAAATTCAGAGGTGTGCTCAGTGCACAGTCCAGGACAGGAACCAACCCAGGAGTTCCCTCTGGCCATGTTGGACCTGAGTCCAATTGCTGCTCCTTGACAAGCCTGGGGGGTTTCTGAGCAGGTTTGGTGTTTAGACAGCGTGCTAAGCTTTGCATGTCATTGCAATTTATTGCTATTATTTTGCCCCTTGTTGATATTCAGAAATAGATTAGCCTGGGAAGAGGGATCCTCTGAGAATCACTTACAACAATTACTGGAAAAATCATCCCAAGTACAAAGAGTCCCATCCAGTTGATGCAGCCAACAATCAGAAAGGCTGATGGTCTGTATGACTGGCTGAAGATTTCAACCATCACAGATATGGTGGCTCCAGCTGAAAAAGCAAAGCCAAGCACACACCAGGTTTATTTGTTTCCTTGCTTCTGCTGGAGCTCCTCCCAATGGCAGTGGCAGAGGGGACAGACAGACAGCATAAGTCACCTGTTGGTAGGTGGCCTCTGCTATGAGGGTGAAAGGCCTTGATTCCAGAAATGGAATCCAGCAGTTAATTTAGGTTACTTTTGTTGATACTGGAATAGTTTTTCTGGTATCAGTGGATCTGTGCAATTCCATATTGCACTGGTAGCTGTTACTGGTGCAGGGTTTCTAGAACCAGCCTCCCTTTTGGCTCCTGTGGCCACTTCCACCTGGAGCATGTTGGTAGACATAAGCTTGACTTGTTAAGTTATTGAAGCTGATTAACATACCTGGCAATGCCTACAATCCTGTTTTTAGCTGATTAATTTAGAAATTGTATTGAATTTTCTATCTCATGCCCCCTGGAGAAGACGATACTGTTTTAAATTATTTAGATCATGTGGTCAGCAATAAAATTTGAGGCGTCTGCATCCTTTTCCTGTCTTCCCTTGTATATGTCTGCCCTTCCCTCCTTAATTTCCAGAACTTTTTAGCAGGGCACTAGCCAGTTCTTCCTCTGCCAGTTGTGTTGCCAACCAATTCAACACCAAATTTCCTCCCAGCATAACCACTGATGTACTCACAGGGTCCAATTCCAAAGAAGACAACAAACAGGAAGATCAAGATAACACTGAAGTAATGCATCCAGAAAAAGCGATGCTAAAAGTGAGAAACCAGGGATACCAAACCATTAGACACAGGACAGAACAGCAGAGCTCTGTACTCCCTGCCACTGGCTGAAGATTTTATACATCTCCTGCAAGTTAGGAGCAGAAAGGGGGGCTGGGGCAGTGGCCAGGAGGCTGCTGCCTCTTTACCTGCAGTGACAGGGTCATGGTGAGCAGTGCCAGCACAGAGCACATCAGCAGGTATCCACCCCAGAGCAGCACCTTCCGCCCAAAGCGGTCTATGAGGGTGCTCTGGAAAGCAGAAAACACAGCTCACAAACCCCAGGCCTCAAAGGAAATCATTCCTCCTCTCTCCATGTGTTCTGTGCAGAAGATTTGTCTAAATAATACCCATAAATCAGTGTCATTTGACAATCTCTTAGTTCCTAATGAATTTGATTATTTTTTCAAAACAAATTCACTATTAATTAAGCTGTGTTTATTAGTCAATCCTAAGCTGTTATTAGACAGTTCCCTCTTTTACATACTGGCATATGTAAAATTGTCCACACATATGTACACACATCTAATCCAGAACATCAGAAGATTATTATTTTGAAGAAAAAAGTGAGTCTAAAGACACACACTCATGCAAATAATTTAGGAGAAAAGCTTCTTTGTATCTTGCCTGTGGTTTTGCAGAAGCAGGAAGATGTGGCTTAGGTTATGCAAAATTTCTCTGAGCCCAGTTAAAAGAAAGGAAAGGCACAGTTGTTGACCACATTAAATTTTTCCTTCAAAGCCAAATCTGAAAAGACTTACACACAGTATGGAGGACAAGCACTCACACAACCCAACTCCCAGGGACACGTATGGGATAAGGTATTCTTCAAACTTGGCTGTGTGGAATACTTCAAAAGAATAGAAGTAGATCTGAAAAACGCAAAGAGGAAATTAACCTGTGAAAAAAGGTGTTGCATTTGAGATACAATTCTAAGCTGTTTTAATAACATTGACTTTGAGAGGTTTGTAATGCTGCCTCTCTTGTCCTGGGTATGAAGAGAGCACTCAACTGCATTTATCCCACAGAGCTGCAGCGTGGTCAAGACAATCACCAGAATGTAGAGCTGCCAGCGCAGGGATCTCTCTTTTATTACTTCGAGGACACGCAAGGTTTTCGTGCTTGCCATGGCACCCTTCTCCTTCATAATGTCATCAATTTCTGCTTGGTGGTCTCCTTCCCCCCAGAGCTTCCTGATGGCTGCAGGGGAGAAAGAGGGAAGTGGATTATCCTACCAGGATAGCTCCTTCAGGAGTGGTTGCATTTGTGGGGGTTTCAGTTGTTGGTTTCTCTGGGTCTGGATTGAAGGCACTTGAGACAGTTGTTCATGTTCAAACTCAAGTGTTTATTATTTCTTATCAGTAAAACAGTCTCACTGCTGTGAGTTCACCAGCTTTCCATTGGAAGGTACAAAATGGCCAACAATCTCTTGTTACAAGGTCTTTTAAGACTAAACTATCCAATTAAGGACTGACACCTGGATTATTTTCCCTTTTAACCCAATAACTGATCCCAAAGAGTTGCAATGTGAACTTTTCTGTTCAGTTACAAAATGCCACCCAAACCCATGGACAAGAAGGAAGAAGAAGCATGAAGAAGAAACCCAGGACAAGACCCTGTGCCCTCCATCTTGCTTCCATCCACAACATACTAAAAATCCCAAACCCTAAATTTCTCACCAAGTGATACACCTACACTACTCTCTATAATCTATTTCACACTTTGTGGATTCCACTCTATCTTGAAGTCTGGGAAACTTTCTCCATGAATGAGGGTCAAAGTCAGTGCTCTCCTGGGGGTCAGGGCGCCCCAGAGCAGACAGAGAAATATTCCCAGTGCCCTGGGTTTCCACATGCATTAAAGCCTGTCCATTGGAGTAGGTGCTGGTGCTGCTTCTGCCATCTGGTTGCTGCAGGGGCAGTGAGCAATTCGAAGGACTTTGTCTGTCTGGTTGTCAGTATAGCACAACTTTCTAATGTGGAGTTTACTTAACTGTAAACAAAATAAACATTTGAGTACTTTTTATTTAACAATCCAAAAAAGACAGCTGCCTGAACCATTTCCTTTAAAGAGATAAAGCAGTGCCCACCAAGGTGGGAAATGTTAGATGTGCTGATACACATCTGTGTTTCTTGCCTTCATGTGCTGAGTGAGGTTAACACAGACACTGCCAGGGGTACCTGAGCTGTTTTCTGTGAGGCTGCCTGTGCTCCATGGCACTGCCCTGTGCAGCACAGCTCTGCCCTGCCTCCTCTGCTGCAGAGCCTCTCCCTGGGACACAGCAGGTGAAGGGAAGTAAGTGAGGAAAGCAGACACTCTACCTTTCCTGCAGGCTTCCTCATTACCCTTCTGTATCAGGAGGTAGGATGGTGAATCAGGGAAAAATGGGAGGGTAACCAGTTGAACCAATGCTGAAAGTCCACTAGATGCTAACAACCATGGCCACAAAGCTTCGCTTCCTAAAATCTCCCTGGAAAGCGTATGTGAAACAAAATTATGCTGAAATAATGGAATGAATGTTCAGGAAGTTTTTCTGAGTGATAAAGATTGCTCATATTCCATTCAAGGGTTCACTGGAGTTAACATCTGAATTTTAATTTGGCAGATTTCACAAATTTGGCTATTTTTATTTCTGACAATTTATTTTAAAGGAATTATCTGATATTTTGAAAATCTTTCTGAATATCATTAGAACCCAGTATAATGTCTAGAGAGCTGATGAGACTCATTTGACCACTGCTTGGCCACAAGAGCCAAACATTTGCTAAGACTTTCTATGTAA
>NW_005054483.1:486662-502378 GCF_000277835.1 Geospiza fortis | reverse complement strand
GTGGAAATAAGAAGAAATCAGATTATGAGTAAATAGTTTTCTGCCTTCTATATTTAAAACTATATTTCCCTCAAATACAATCAATATTTTTCTTCTGGTATAAGCTAAGGCATGTTTTGGGGAGGAAGAAAGTGTTTCTCAGTCACTTACTAGGTGAGAAGTTAAAGTTAGAGAAACATTTCTACTTTTAGTGTAACCTGATAGAAAAATTGGAGAATTTACCGTAGTCCAACAACTTGTCCTGTGAGTTTTCCCAGGGTCAGAAAAACAGCAACAGTGGAGTTGGTAAACCCACGCAACTTCTTGGGTGAAATCTCTCCTACATACTGAGGATGTATATTGAGAGAAAAACCTTGAACATACAAGAGGATAAATAACAGTTTAAATATTTAGAAAATATTAACTTTTTGACCATCCTATCTTACATTGCTTCCATTCACTCTGCTATTTAGATTACAATTTCTTGCAAAAGAGATGATATTTTCACTTTTATTGAGTGCCTGGTTTTATTTGCTTTAAAAACCATTCTTCAAGGATGGCTGTAGAGACAAACCCAGGACAGCTGGACAGTTTTGTTTTTTTCATTGCAGTCAGCTCTGGTGGCCAACACGGGCTTGAGGAGAATGCCCTTATGGTGTTTACCAGGTTTCCCAGGTATTTTTCTTATAACTATAAGTCTCAGAAGTTAATTGTAGAGGTGCACTTCAGTGTGAGAGCCAGGAAGAGAGAAAGATGCTTCAGAAAGAAAATTTTCTCTGTATCTGGAAATGCACAGGGGGTTTTTGATCCCAGAATTTGTGAAGAAGAAAGATCTGGTAATGCTGACAATGGAATTCTGCAGACATTACATTGTGTGTGTGTACTGACTTCTGTGAAAAACATTTCAGAGTAGTTGGATCTTTTGTTATTTCAGGTAATTATAATATTTCAGGTCAGGGCCTGCAGCCTTGCAGGCCATGGTGACATACCTGCACCAATGCCATAGAGAAAGCGCCCAACCAGAATCATCTCAAAGGATTTGGCTGTTTTACTGAGGGCCATGAAAAGTGCAGCTACCAACATGATCAGGTTGGTGAACATTTGGCACTTTTTCCTGAAAAAAAAAAGAAAAAAAGACCTTGAGAATTTAGTGTGAGATTTAATGAGAACCTCTTGTACTCTTTTGACTACTCTTGCTGTGACAGGAAGTGTGGTACAGCCATTCCTACTGTTTTGAGGAATGGCTGAAATACTTTCTACTTAGGATAGTCAAAATGGTTCTTTAAAACTTTAGGATCTTTTAGATTTGAATTAATAATTTTTTTAGGTTAGAATTTAAACAGTTTGTCAGTATTTCCACAGTACATGCAGGGAAAAAGATGGAAGGAGTGGCCCAGTTTGTCACCAAGATTTTGAAATGGCTATAAGTCTTCATAAAATGTCGGGTTTTCCCCAGAAATAGTCTGAGTCCACGGGTCCCATTCTAGAATGGCTCATACTAATGACATTCTTGGCTAAATGGAGTCTCTGAGATGGCAGACAGAGTTTTTTAGAGGCATATTTCATTTCAAAAGTCACCCTGTGAGAATCACAGGCTGCTGTGTTCACCACCCTGGTGTCTGAGGCTCCAAGTCTTTTGCACTCAGATGTTTTGCTGTGACATTTGTTAGACCAGAGCCCCCTTGCACACACTGAGGATCACAGAGATTCTGTGTTCAGGCTGTGATTCAGCAATTGGGCTACCAGCTGTTAAATGACCCATGGGAGAGGTGCAGGATCCTGTTTGCAGCCCTGGGAGACTCTCAGTGTGTGGGATGAGGCAGTGTCCCACAAGAAATTTCTTGGGGGCACTTACCTGTTAGGAAAGAACACAATTGCAGGCAGGTTAAGATGGTTTGTTGAGACCCAAATGAGGGGCCCCTGGATCAGTGTGTTGTGGAGCAGATCTTTAAGTGGGTCACACCAAGAAGATATGTTTGCCAATTTCTCTGCAAATGAAATTAGTGGTGTTACACACAAGGCACCGAGAACAGACCAGACTGGAATCCTTCCTTCGTCCAGTGGAAAAGATAGTTTGGAACTAGCTTTCAGTAAAATGGATTGTCAAGAACAGAGATGTCTCTTGGACATTTGTTTTGGTGCTGATTATATCTTTACAGTGAAATTACAAGCAATTCTTTTTCTCCTCTCTCCATATTTTCACTAGAGTAGGTCTGAAGATTGAATGTAATGTCACCACCCCACAATGAGTGCATTTAAATGGAAATCTGACTCTTCTTTGTCACATAAGGATATTTTCCAGGTGTTTGAGTAACTGTATACAGTGTGTTACAACACGAGACACACAGCTCCTTCACTGGAGTTTGTAAAGCTTGGGAGATCTTTATGAGAATGATAAGGGGACCTTGGGGAGAATGTGACCCTATGCCACTACTGCCAGAGGCACTGATCTGGTGATGTGCTGATGACTGCAGCCCTCACAGAACACAGGTCCCTGGGGAGGGCAGATAAATAGGACAGAAGGCTGCTTGGAAAAAGTGGATGTGCCAGGAAACCAAACCAATTGTCTTCAGCAGGGCTGCTTCAACCAAAAAGAAGGGACTTATTTGTCCTCTTGGTATTTCCCTGTACTTCCTGACTGCTGAGCAGTTACAAGGAACACTTACTTCCTGTATTTTGTAGTCAGGTAGCCACAACAGAGGCTTCCCAGGAATCCTCCTATGCCATAAACAGACACAATGAAGGACCACAGCAGCATGACTGTCTCAGGGTGGAGGGGAGAGCCATGGCGATCTATCCAGGTTTCATTAATAAACTTCCTGATGTGCTGGAAAAGAAAATGAGATTTGCCTGGATAATGGGTAAGAGATAACTTCACATTTTGTTGTTGTACTTCAGGTCAAGCCTGTGGCTCTCATATTAAATTTACTTTGAGACTTTTTCAGCAAAATAAGTTAACTGAGATCACACTGCAAATTCTTCAAGTCTGTATCAGTCAGGAGCTTCCTGGTGAGCATGCTGAGAGCTCATTTTGTGCCCTCCTTTGGAGGCTTGTACACCACATGGCAAGAGCTTATTTAAAATAGAAAATGCTGTCCAGTTCTTTTAAGGAGGCTTGTACACCACATGGCAAGAGCTTATTTAAAATAGAAAACACTGTCCAATTCCTTTAAGGAGGAAAAGTTCTCTGCGTGTAATGTTTCTGTCAGCCAAAGAAAAGGCCAAGACAGATCAGCTGAGTGCTCAGTAAATTTGGGATTTATGGGAGAGCAGAGGCTCTCACCTTTGTGTTTCAGCCTCAGAGAGATGGCTACTTACCACAGAAGGATAGTTGATGACAGAAATATGGAATCCATATGGGAAACTGCCCCCAATTCCCAGCACTAAGATCATTTGAAGTAGGCCCCGGAACTGAACCTGCAAAGCAAAAATAAAACCTCAATCAGCTCCTCACTACTCTAGTTTTGTGCAAGGCCAGAGACTTTATAGCCACACTGGTCCTTCCTCTTTGTCCTCTTCAGATCCTTTTGAATTCCAACATTTTTCAAAATCCCTCTAATCTGCTGCCAAAGCACAACCACGAGCCACAGTGCCAGAGCAAATGGGTGTAAGGTGATAATCCATCACTCTGCTTGCAAGAAGGAAAAGGAGTTTGAAAAGTTGTTTCTGATAGTACAACTCTCACTGTGTGCCTGCAACAGCTGACAGGTTGGCTGGATAAAGGTGTCACACCTGGGCATGGGGAAGAGGGAATCATTTTCCCTGTGTGCCATGAACAGCAACCAATGTACACCAAACCATAATGTATGATGATACATATCACTTCTTCCCTTTTAAAGATTATGGAAACTCCTGATAGATTATATTAATTATCTTTTGATGAAGTGAAGAAGGTAATTTATTTAAAAGTTTATGTCATGATCTCTTAGCCTTTTGCTGTACCATGACTATACTCATTATTTTAGGAAGTAATCAGACTGCTTAATATTTAGTATTGTTTTCAGTAATTTAGAAGACAAAGTATCATAGTGGTGAAAGAGCCAGAGCTGTTGTTAAATTTTAATTTAATTTAATTTAATTTAATTTAATTTAATTATTCCATTTTATCTTGTTACATAGAAAAGACAATACAACAGGATCTTCGTGGCCCTAAGCCCCATTGCTCTTTGTGATGTTTAAACACAGAAAGGAAAGATGGTCTCTGTAGCAAAGGAATTTAAAATCTTTAAAGAATCTGAGTCTCTAATATTCTGTTATCTTTGTCTTTTGTAAGCCAGAGGAGGTGTGAGCAGGTACTCACCAGGTTGGAGAGGAAGGCAGCCATCTCCTATGAATGAGCCAGTGCCTGCTGCTCACTGCTGGTACCTGCCAAGGAGCCAAATGCTCACATGATCCAGCAGCAGTGTCACTGAACTAGCCCCATGTTACAGAAGTTAAATTTTACTTCAGAGGGTTTTGAGTTAATTGCACATATTCCAGCTGTCGTACAAAGTTTAGGATTGCTGGATTAAATATTTCAACCAATGGTTATGGGCAGCTCAAGAAAGCAGGATGGTGTCCCTTGCAGGAGCTGGGTACTTCATGAACTCTGTCTTCAGCTAGGGAGACAGGGGACTGAGAAACAATCTTAAACAGGATTCTCATCATCATAACCTGCTCAGTTCTCAGTATAAGTGAGAAACTTAGAGACAGAGTTCTCTGCTGGGAATCTTGGATGGGGCTTGGACAGTGAATTCCAGGACTTTGACATGTCACAGGAAAGAGCTGTCCTCTCTCCAAGTGATGGCAACTGGAGCACATCGTGACTTAATCATTACTGGAAGGAACTGAACTACTCCATGATTTTGGAATGGGGTGCAAATTTAACAATTCTACACTGGTACACCAGGCTTGACCGGCCAAGTATTTAGTAGATGATTTTTCTTTGTTAGTAGTGAGAAAGATTCATCATGCACAGTTTTGTGGCATTTCCACTAGTCAGCGTGGATTTGTGGCATTTCCACTTATTTCTGTGTCTGCAATGAAAAATAAGGTTGTTTTGACTGCAGTTATTTCACAATTAAGAGGGTCTTGAATGTATTCAGTTGGCAAATAGGCTTAGTTATCACTTGCTATTTACACTTCAGTTGAAGGAAAGGATGGAGAAATCATAAAGGGTTTAGTTGATGCAAGCAGTCATATTTACTAGAAAATATTTCATATACAAAGCATATTCCTGGGTTCCCTAGCTAATGTTTGAAATGTAGGGTATGGCACCACCCAGCCATTTCTCCTGCCACTCTCAGGCCTCATCATGGCCTTGACTTTGCTGTTGGTTTGTGCTGAGAGTTCATGGAGGGATTTTTTTTTCAGTTGAGGTTCTCCAGCAGACAAACTTTTGTTAGAGTGCAAATGAGACTGTCCCTTTGATGTTAAGAATTTCCTTTTCTGTAAAATTATACAAAGTTGAAACCACGTGATGTGCATCTGACGAAGGGATGAAATTCCATTTTAGCTGCTGGTATCTGCCTTGCTCAGATGATATTGGGGGGACACACAAACAGGCAAGAATATGTAGACTTCAGCACAGGACACTCCTCAAATGCAGCCTGTTGCACATATTTTCTAATGTTTTACTTCACCCACTTCTACCTTGTGTATTTATACATATTGGAATTCACACTTTTTGCTCTGAGACTTTAATTTAGAATTCCTACTTCGGGTAGGTTGAATCTCATAACTCTCTCCCTGTGTAATGTCTTTTGCATTTATGGTGATTAGTGACTGTACTTGTGTGCTGCTCCTGCTTAGACTGTTCTGAGACCCCCTTTATCAGATGTGCAGTTCCATAATATCTTTCAGGTATCCTTTAGTCAGATTTGTGCTCAGGACAGGAAATCTCACAGCATCAGGTCCTTTAGCCATTTATCTATGCATGTGTGAGACACATATCCAAAGCTGTGCTAAGCCTTCCTTAGTACAGATCCATATTTTTGTGTCCAGCTGAGTAAAGTTCACAGATATATTTTTAAAGTTTTTTTATCTGCCTCAATTAGTACTTGAGACATATCTCACCTGTCAGCTAATGTCTCTGTGCATGCAATGTTCCTGAATTACCGTTCCCTTTGTCCCCGTGCCCTCCCACGTATATTTGAGCCATTCCTTTTGCTGTTTCATCCCTTGACCTCACTGTCCCCCTCACTGTGTCCCCCAGGACACAGCTCCAGCTCCACTGAGCACAGGCCAAGGCTGCCCTGTGCTCCACATGGCTGTTCCACTTCATTGGCACTGCAATGTTCCACAGGGCATGGTTGGCTTCCTGGGGAGCATCCTGGGGGGAAGGCTTTCCTAAATGGCACCTAATGAATAACTGAGGCACAGAAGTGACTCCCTGGGGAGTCTGGCAGCAGTGCCACGCAGTGCCACTCTGCTCTTCTTTCCACAAGTTTCTGGGATTGTTGTAATGGAATGGTGTTTCCAGAATGACTGGTAGAGAAGAGAGAATTCTGTTTTGCAAAAAGTTGATATTTCTTATCTATATTGGTAGCTGTCTCCAGATGACTGGTAGTTTTTAATCATATTACATGTATATGGAATACTACAAAGTTATTGAGTTTTCTGACTTTAGAACACTTCATTTTTGTAGATACATAATTCTATTTATGTAGTTATATTTAATGAGATGTCTGAAGTGTCACTCAGTACTAAAGACAGGAATAATGAAAAACCCCAATCATGGAAGGTTATGCACACCAACAACTTTTTCTAGTCAACTCCCCCTGAGGAGATCATGATGTGGGGAAAGAAATGTTTGTGGAGGCCAGAATTTTATTACAAGGCAATCTGCCATTTTTATTATGGTTACCATTTGCAATTAAAAATAAGCAGCAGTTAAGATGAACAAATGAATTCTTAATTTAAATAACCTTATTTGAGTTGAAGTAAATATGCCGGTCAAAGCAACAGCAGAGGTAAAACCACTTATTTTATTGTGCAGATCTAGAGTTTGGACTTTAAATTATATAGTGTGCTTCACAGCAAGCCTTAGCTTTGTTCATGTTCTTCCTCATAGTATTGCTTTGCTCCTACAACCATGTGAGCCTCTCATTAATAGAGAGGAACACACAGAATGTTAGACACCTTCTAAAGAAAAGAAAATCCCATGGGCCTGTGTATTTCAAAAAAAGTTTCTGATTCAATCCGTTCCAGTCTGAGGAGGTTCTTCTGGAGTAAACAGGTTCCAGGTAGGCAACAGTCACAGGAAGAAAATAGCAGTTCAGCTGCTGTGGGATTCACAGCCCTTGACATATGTGTGGGAATTCTGCTCCTGGAGGAGCTGCAGGCTTGGGATGACAGCAGTGATGGGCAGGAGAGCACAGAGTATCTGAGATGGCTGTGGGTGCTGGGGGTTTATGGAGGCTGGACTCTCTCCATCACTCCTTTTAGCTCAATTGCTGCTAAAGGCTAAAAAGGTTGAAGCCTGTCAAACAAGACACTGCACAAGGACAACATGGCACTGTGCATGGGAACCTGGCAAGGTTTGGTTATTCAGCTGAATCTACAGAAACAAAGAATTTATCTCCTATTCCACTACATTTTTTCTTTAATCTCTTATGGATTGAACACTAGCCAGAGATAGCAAGCCAAGAACTTCACTGTTCCCATTTCAGCACTGTAAAAACATACTCAGAAATCATAGAGAGAGAGAGGGTCACAGGTCTTTCCTTTCTCTGTGGTCAGCAGAGTGTTTATAAATTCTACATGTGGACTTTCAGTGTGTATTAGTTGCTCTGTTAGGAGATTTACACATCAGCACGTTAAGCCAAAATGCTCATGATTCACACAAGTCTGTCCTGTTAATATCAGCCCTTATCACTTTTCAGAGCTGCCCAGAGTGGAGTGCTTGAGAAAGAAGCTGGTTTGGCAAAATGGGAACCTTGTAAGTGACAGATAGGAAAGCTGACAGTCCATTTGGAGCAACTTGCTAGTCAGAAAATGGCAAATGTCTTTTTTTTCCCTACTGTTTTACAAAAACCTGATTCCCCCTCATGGTCAATCAAAGCCTGGTGCAGAAGGTGTAATCCTCTGTGACATGATTTGGAGTTGCTGGAATTTTCTTGTTTTTAAAGTTCAGCTTATTGAATTCTTCTGTGATTTCCATGATTGATTTCCCTTTTGTTTCTGGAAGGAACAGGTGGATTATCATCCCTGAAGTGAAAAGTACCACCATAAAGATGAGGAAGCAGAAGTGCTTCAGTCTTTCCTGCAGGGAAGAACAAAGAAAAAGAGAAAGATGAGCATATCTTTGCTTTAGTCTCTTTCCTGGCACATTTTTTATATTTGGGTCCCACGATGCCTTAAGTTTTAGCTTTTACGTGTTTCAGATCCTGCATTAGTGTATAACTCTGAACTGATACAGAGTGTTAGTTTGCTCTCCTCACATTTTGGGCAGACAGAGCAATCCTTCCAGGCCTGAGAACCGAGGGCACCAACAGCCTCAGGCCCAAAAAGTGTAAACAAAAGGGAATTGGGGTGGAGGAAACTGAGGGAATGTGACTTCATTACCTGAAGCTGTAATTGGACAATTAACCTCTGATATGCAGATAGACTGTCACTGATATTTCTGAAAAATCCTCCTTGCCCAGGATTTTCTCCTGGGAAGCCGAGAAGCCTCAGGGAGGAATGAAAACAATAATTATGTGATTGCTGTTCCTGTGTTTGCTGCTTTGGAATGTGGCTTGGACATTGTTTACCAACAGGTGAATGTTTGGTTGGTTCCATGGGAATTGTTTTTTCTTAATGGCCAATCACAGCCAGCTGTGTCAGACTCTGGAAGGAGTCATGGGCTTTTATTATTCATTCTTGTTAAGCCTTCTGATGTATCCTTTCTCTTTTGTTAGTATAGTTTCAGTATAGCATCCATAATAGAATAGAATAGAATAGAATAGAATATATCAGCCTTCTGAGAACATGGAGTCAGATTCTCATCTCTAACCTCATCCTGGGAACCTCACAAAGACCACAATAGACCAAACTTAAATAAGTCTGAGAAACCTGTGACCATTGCCCACCTTGGGTGTAGCCTCTGTGAGACTTTTGCACTGCCCAAGGTGTATCCTTTGAAGGCCTTTAAGAAATACCTACTTTATTCTTTGAGCTCTGTCTAGCCTCATTTCCAGGTAGCCACTCCAAAGCATCACCCAAAGTATTTTGAATTTGATAAGGAATTGTTTCCATTTTGACCTTTGAAAATATTTCAGTCTGAATGAGTATCTTGGGCAAATCAGGGCCCTTTTATTGCAGAAGTGGCCGTGGGAGATGTGAAAAATGTGTATTTTATGACTGGCTTTCCACAAATATTAAAATGAATATTATATGTGTTATGTTAGAAAGTTATGCTGTATTAATTTTCTTAAGTAGTGTGTTAAATATAGTTTTAGGTTATAACATAATGTTAAAATAGAAGCTATGCTATGTAAGATACTTTTTTAAAAAGAGGACTTGCACTGAGATAGCAGCCACAGGACACCTAAATCCTTCAGAGAAAGAGAATTTATCGCTCTCTTATTGAGTTCTTCCCACCTCGCTCACCCCTGAAGAGCCATCAGGATTCACAGGAAGGAGTTGACACTGACCAGACAGAATCCTGTGTTTGAATGGAATTTATGCCTCATGTAGGAAGTGTATGAATATGCAACAGGCTGTTGCTTTTAAGGGTTAATCCTCTGTTAACGTGGGCCCTTTTTCGGACACGTTTCCTTTTTACGTGTCCTTATTTTGCCCAGAAAGAGGTACCCGGACTGTCTGTAACTCTTTGTCCTTATTGTCTCCTATTGTCCTAAATCCTAATTGTCCAAATTATTATTACTCTAATTATATTACTGTTTTTATAACCATATTACTATTAAACTTTAAAAATTTTAAACCCAAATAATTGGCGTTTTTCACAAAGGGAGAGCAGGTGCCAAGAGCGCTGCAGGCTGAGGCAGCGCTGCCGCCCCTGCCGGAGCAGCGGCGGAGGAACGGGAACTCACCACGAGGAACGGGAAGGTGGTGCCGATCACAAACACCCCCAGCCAGGTCAGAACGGAGCTGATCACAAAGGCAGGGGGCCTGCAGGACAGCTTGAAAATTTCAACCCTGGTGGAAACCGTGGCACCACCTGGAAGGAAAGAAGAGCAAGAATTGTTTCTTGTTTGATGTGTTTGGATTCCACATTTGGATTGGGTGTTACTGTTACACGGTCAGCTGATAGAGGCTGCTATAATGGTCTGCCACCAGTGCCAGAATTGTGCAGCGGCATTGAGTATGCTGCTCTTTGTTACGAAAGAAAATGTTTGTGGCATCTAATAAACTGCTAGGCATCAGTTTGTGAAAGTGGTAAAATACTCAAACAAATGTAATAAACTGCTAGGCATCAATTTGTGAAAGTGGTAAAATTCTCAAACAAATGTAATAAAGTTCTAGGCATCGGTTTATGAAAGTGGTAAAATACTCAAATTTTTGGGGACATCCAAGAATTAAGTAGTTGACACTTAAGAAAGCCTGACATCATCTCATGAAAGAAGATGTATCAGGATAGAATGACAATTATTATTGATAAAATGAATTTTCAGTGTGATTCTGCTGGATTGCCAATGAGTGAGCCTCCCAGATTCTCTTCCTGGGTATTTCAGTTATGTTTTGAAGTCACAGGATTTCAGGTGTTTTGAGTTAGGAAAATAATTCAACCCTGCCATATGGGAAGGCAAATATTTAAAAAATTATTAGCTTTTAGAAAATAAAATTTAATGAGTAGCAGACAATAAATGCTAGGAAAAAAATTGCTCCAAGGTAGGTCTTCTGCACTGCTGTCTGTGTGGGATAAGGCATAACATTATACAACACTGAATTTAAAAGAACTCTTGCTTTTCTTTTTCTCTTTTTTTTTTCCTCTAGCATTTAAAAAAATCTTTTACCCATCTGCTTTTCCTCTATTTTTGCTGTATTTTTCCAGTGTGCTCCTTTCCTCTTTTTAGCAAAACTCAAACCTGATGCTATTGAATTTTATGTCCAATGAATATTTGGACCCACAAGGTTTAAATGACTGTAAAATTATATTAAATGAATCTACTTATGCTAAATATTCTGCAATATAAGGCAGTATTTCCTAACCCTAGCAATAAGCTTACATGATTCAATTCCTTTATTTCCTTTTTGATTGAGAACTTACCTGGCCCAACAGCAAAGACAACTGTAAACAGGATAATGAGAGCAAGGCTGCAGTATGGCATCCAGAAGTACCAGTCCTGGGGAAAAAAGCCATAACAAAATACTGGTAAAAAAACTATTAACAGCCCTAGGTGAGCAATGCTCCTGCTTTTCCAGCACTGCCACCTCAAAAAAGAAATATTCAGTGTGTGGGCACTGAGAGCTGTGAGTGCTTTACTCTGTGGGTGGAGCAGCTGAGATCTTTGTCAGGTGAGCAGACAGGTCTGCCAGGGCAGAGCAGCTGCAAATCTAGGGAGCCTTCCATTAAATGAAGTCTGAAGAGTTCTTTTGCACCCTGTCCTTTCTTTTTGACCTCATAGTTCTTCCTCTGATCCTTAGGGATATGAGAAGGACAAATCACATCTTTCTTAAATTTTGTTAAGTTATGGATTTAAAAACTGGTACTGAAAAGCAATTTTTCTAGATTTTAATAAAGGAGAAATGAGACTCAATACTTCAGGAAAAAAAGATTTCTCTCTCCTATGTTTGAGAGCTTTCATGAATGGAACAAAACCAGAAGTCTGCTGCCACCTTGCTTCCAGGTCAATTTTGCAGTGTATTTGTAGAGTAGCTCTGGATGAGTACTGGTAACACAGGAGATTTGCTTCTGAAAAAGCTACAGCAATGTCACTGTTTGAGAGGTGAACTGGTCTCCAGTCTGTGAACAGAGAGTGCCTTCCCACAATCATCTGCAGCAAAGCTCAGTTTCAAATTAACTGATGCCAAAGGTCTGGGGTTTTGCTTACTTGTTAAAAACAGCATGGACAGAAAGGGCCATTTTCCTGCAAGTGCCTTGTGGTCTGGCCTGGCTGGTGTTTGGTGTTTGCAGTCTGATAAATCAGGAACCACTCTCCCAGTGGTTTATATGTTCCTTGCTATGGTCATGGGATCATGTTGAAAGGAAGGCAGGAGTACAAGAGACTCTGGCTAAGAGAGAGTTTAATCTTACATATAGACAAGCTTGATCTAAGCCTCACTTTCTCAGTAGTGTGGTCCTGCCAGTGAGCTTTAGATCAGAAATAGAATAGAGAGCAATCTGCTGTGAGCAGAATTTCCTTACCTGCAGGGACAGAGTCACAGTGATAGCAGCTAGCAGTGAACCCATGATCCAGTAGCCTCCTCTTAGGAGCACTTTCCTGCCCAGCCTCTCAATGATGGAGCTCTGAAGGACAGAAATCCCATCAGTGTCAATGCCAGAGAGCAAAGAGTGCCCGTCTCCCCTGGTAATGGGACTTACACAGACTACAGCAGCTAGGAGTTCAGAGAGCCCAATAGAGAGGGTCATGTAGGAGGCCATTTTTTCATCAAAGCCAGCTGCCTGGAGGACTTCAAAAGTGTAAAAATAAATCTGGAAAAAAATGCAACAATAACAGAAGAAAAGAATTGATTTCTTATCCAAAGTTATGTGACACTGCCCTAGATATGAGCTGCTAATCAGGGAGCATGCAGCTCAGCTTTGCAGTGAGCTGGAATTCTGTACTCTTTTTGGTAGTATTCACTCTATCAGCAGACAAAAATATTATAAAACATGATATAATTAATTCATTAATGAATTTAATAAAAGATAAAATGCTGGGATAATTGGATCTCCAGCTACTACAATGCAATTGGGTCTGCAGACTCCTGATTTAGGTGCTTTCAGAAACAGCCAGGTATATTTTGTTTTCAGTGGCCATCCAAAATCATCACTGTAGGGCATTCCCAAGGAAGAAGAGCATGGGTTATGGAGTCATGAGGGGTCAAACCAAAGATCTTTTCAAGTATCTCTGCTAGTGTTTGGAGATATGCTGAGGTGATAAAGATTTCAGTTTAAGCTGTGTTAGATTCAGCTGTGTATTTCCTTTACAGATGCTGCTGCAGCCTGGTGTTAGAGGTAGGAGGGGCATGCCAAAGTGTGACGCAGGACGCCAGAAAAGCAGTGCTGTGAGGAAGAGCAGAGCTGCAGAAGCTGCAGAACAGGCAGCATGCTTGCTGTTAGCTTTAAGGGCAGAGTGAGCAGCCTGCCATCCCAACATCTCCGGGTACTAAGAGCCAGGGGACAAATAGCAGCAGTTGCAGTGAGCAGTCACATAAAACTACAGATTTGGCCAGTAGAGAGTGGGCTCATTCCCAAGAGTGAGCTCTGGAGCTCTGCAGTGGCTCCCAAAGCTGACTGCTCAGTGAGCCTAACTACAGAGACAGGGAACTCCAGCAAGGACAAGAGCTGGCCAGAGGGATGTCGCACACAGAGCCCAGCCCAGCTCTGTGGCTGCTGCTGTCCTGCAGAAGGGCTGGCAGACAGCAAGGTTTGGGCTGAGAAGCCTGAGAAAAATGGAGGGAGCTCCTGTGAGCTGTGATATCTTGGGACTTGAAGGGTGAAATGCACTCAACTGCATTGATGCCACTGAGCTGAATTGTGGTGGTCAGAGTAACTATCATGTACAGCTGCCAACGGAAAGCTGGTTCTTTCACTAGTTCCAGGACACTCAAGATCTTGGTGTTTTCCATTGTTGCTTTCTCTTTCATGATGTCATCAATCTCTGCTTGGTGTTGGCCTTCACCCCAAAGCTGCCTTATGGCTGTGAAGAAGGAGAGCGAGACCTGCCATGTTAATTCGTCTCTGTTTATTCCCTAAGGAGGTTTCTGAGCAGTGATACAAGAGTCTGGCAGCCCAGCGTGTTGGGCTGGGGCTGTGCTGAGAGGCAGAGATGTCTTACAGAATGTTCCAGAGCCCTTACAGAATGTTCCAGAGTCCTGATCCCCTCCTGCTCAGTGGGACAGAGGGGCCTAGTGGGGCTCACAGGGGCTCCCTCCCTGCCCATGGGGCCTCTGCTCTGCCTTCCTCCTTCTCTCAGGGTGTGAGCAAACAATAACCACAGCTAAGGGCTGCCCAGTGGAGCCCTGCAGTGCAAACAGCTATTTTTCATTTATTATTTAGCATTAATCATCAGGCTGACAGTGCAGGTGGTGTCAGACAAATGTGAAAGGTTTTGTAACACAGAGCTGTAGAGGGAAGTAGTTTTGTGCTCTGTGTGGGGATTACAACAATAATGGACTCAGTAGGTGTTCACAGAGCCACGTGGGAAATGAGCAGGGAGAAACTTTGCTCTATTTATTTCTTTTGATATGGGGAAGCAAGCATCACAAAATGATTCTAAGTGAGGAACAGGAACCTGAAGCCCTTAGTTACCTTTTTTGCAGCCCTCCGTGTCTCCTTTCTGCATGAGGAGGTAGGGTGGGGACTCTGGGAAGAAGGGAAGTGTGAGCAGCTGGACCAACGCTGGGAGGCCACAGGAGGCCATCAGCAGGGGCCACAGTGCCTGGCTGCCCAGCAGCTCCCTGGCAGGGACAAAATGTGGGTTAGAGTTCATTGCATCTGCTCTGAGGAGAGAAAGGAAGGGATGGAAAAGCAGAGGGAGGAGCAAAAGGTGGAAGGGATCCAGAAATGAATTGTGTGGGTAATCAATTGCATTATACCTTTGTCCTGAAATTTGCCCTATGGCTTTTCCCAACGTCCAAAAGAAGGAGGAAGTAGAGTTTGCAAATCCACGGAGCTTCCTAGGGGAAATTTCTCCAACATATTGGTGATGTAGAGGAACACAAAGACCTTGAAGAGGGAATTATGGGAGAGAAGAAAGAAGACATAGCCCTTGGAAATCCAGTTATATCCACTGGATGTAAATAATTAAGTATTACAGAATACAGCTGTCTCTGGCACATACCTCAACTCACATCTGAGACTTTCAGTACTAGATTTTTTTAACTCTTTGTGCAAAAGTATTGGTCCTCTTTTCAGTTTCCTGATCTTAAGAAATGTACAGTTTTCACTTTGAAGAGCAGGTGTAGCCTCATCATAAGCTCTCCTGTGAGCCTTAGCATGTTTTAAAGAACACAGGGTATGCAAGTGCTGAATAATTCAACACTTTTTAGCAGTATTTAATATGATTGTAGTTAACCCACATAATCTCAACCTTTTCTTACATAATGCTTTTGAAGAGCTGTATGGCAGACTCATGGCAAATAATCACATATAGTGCTACAGTCAATGTTGATTTGTATGTGATGTAGGTGGAGACATGAGTATTTCTTTTCTGCTATCCAGCAATAATTTTATGATTTCATGCAGAGTTGATGTTTCCAGTTATATTCATTAACTCAGACATGCTAAATACTAGTCTGGGAACAGAAGCTTTTTCCTGATATGGTAACAGCAACCCCTTTTATCTGTTTCAAATGCAACATGTTCTCTTGGCTGTATGTGATGGCAAAGCAACCTCTTTTGATTGCAGTCTCTTTAATAAAAATCAGTTTTTTTAATGGGGCATGATCTAGACTCTAGAACAGAGCAAGGCCCCTGTTGGTAAGCTGTTCTCAAATTACAACCATAGCTCTTCATCACATCTCTTTGTCAGAGAAGCAATGTACAAAATCTGGTTATTTGAAAAATAGGCATTAACTTCTAAGTTAACTCTTTAATAAGTTAAAAGAGGCATCCCTGTGAATATGCAAACAATAGAAAGGCAAGTTTT
>NW_005054483.1:473606-486640 GCF_000277835.1 Geospiza fortis | reverse complement strand
AAATACAGACAGCAGCACAGGATGTTTTTACTGCCTGAAGTTTACTTGCCAGGAGTGATTTTTCTCTGTTAAGCCCAGATCTTTGTACTAACCCCAAGGACTTACTACTTGGAACACTCCTCCTTGTGAAAATACTAGCTTCAAACTGTATAATTTCAGTACTACTAGCTAAATTTAATAAAATATTATACATATTTTTCCTTCAGAAAATCCCTTGTTTCATGAGGTATCAAAACATTTATGGTATCTCTGAATATTCATACACTTGGCAAAGCTGAATTTCATTTTCAGCGAAATTGATAATAATGACGCTCCTTTTATATAACACTGCAGAGCGTTACAGAAAATCTTCTTACAAAAGATCACTGACTTCAAGATTTTGTTTTCTTAGTAGAGGCTTATTATTTACTTTGAAAAAAGATGTAGAATTTTGTGAGATTCAGCTGACCTGTGGGAGAAGTCACTCACCTGCACTCACTCCACACATGAAGCGTCCAATTAGAATCATCTCAAAGGACTGGGATATTTTACTGCAGCCCATGATGGATGCTGCCACTATCATCAGCACATTGTTACACAAGAGACATTTCTTTCTGTAAGTGCAAGAAAATGAAAAGATTTGTTGTGGCTCAGAAGGGAAATGGCACTTAATGCCATGCAGGAAGTCTTGGCTCAAGTTGTCTTGATGGATTTTTGAAATTACACATATGGTCCAGACAAAATAAGCACTGGCTACTTCGGACTCATGGTGTGCCTTGGCATGTGGCTGCACCTGGGAGTTTGGGAACTTCTGGGGTGTTTAGTAGAGAAAACTCTGGAAGCTTTTCTGCACTAGGACATCCACTGTGAAACACATTATTGCAGCACCAACAAGGGTCTCAACACTTGTGTGTTTTGAGTAGCATTTCCAGACCCTATTCTGACTTCAGCCAAGTGCTGCCTTTCCCCATTGCTGAGATGAACCCAGGCATGGCTCCAAGACATGGGCAGGAAGCAGGAGAATCAGCTGCCACCACAGCTGAGCTGGCTGTGCTGCAGCCATCACCTGAGTCTAAAATCCTGCCTCATTTATAACCCCAACTATCATTTCCTTAAGCTAAGATTCAGTGGAAAAATTGTCTTTGAACATACATACTTGCCAAATTTGACAGTGAGGTATCTGCTCCCTGAGGAACCCAAGAGACCTCCTATCCCAAAGATGGACACAATGAAGGACCACAGGAACAGGAGGTTGTCCTGCTGGATGGGATGGCCATAGCGCTCCAGCCAAGTCTCATTAATGAAAGCCTTAACGTGCTGAGACAGGAAAAAAAGTCATTAACAATGCCTGTGACAGCAGTGCAGGTATTTAATCATGTTTACAAAATACTTTTGTTGCTTTAGCTGAAGTTACTTTTTCTCATAGGCTTCAGAAGTGTGCATTAGCTAACCAACATAGTATAATAGTGTGTGCTATGCTCATTCTGCCATTAAAAGTTCAATCTTTGGGATTTTTATCCTTGAAATCTGAGGAAGCAAGGCATGGACTGGTACTAAAGAATAGTGTAAACAGTACTACAAAGTTCTGCAAACGAGTTATGGGTTTTCTTTCACATACCTGCCAAGAATATCACATTACACAGAGCCTGTTCAGTTCAATTCCTAAATAATTTTTCATTCAGAACTTAGTGCTCTGAAGCCAGAAAATAATTCTTTTCCATTAAGGTGATGTGTACAAAATAATGATGTCTTCCCTCTAGACTTCAGTGCCCTTAATGGAAGTTTTCCCATAAAAATATCAACTGAAACCTCTGAAGAAGGCACATGTGCTGTAAGATTTTAGGGGAGACAGATGCCACCCTAGTTAGTGTGTGTGTTCTTAGGAGCACTTCTGTTAACAACTTACAGATCTCTCTTTTCTTCTGTTTGCAACACTTCGACATGCCCTGCTCCTCATGGTAGCATAGCACAGCGAATGGGAAATGAGAGAATACTGTGCTCAAACCCTTTCTGAATGCCAGAGCAGCAGCCTCAGGCAGCAGTGGAGACCCAGTGCTCTCATGAAGCACAGTGCCAGGTGCAGCTTTGCCTACCTGAGACATGTAGGTGATGGTGGAAATTTGAAAGCCAATTTGGAATGTGCCACCAATGCCCAGGACTGTGATCATTCGAAAGAGCCCCTGGTACTGAACCTGCAGAGGTAGAACAAAATCTTCCTAAGGTTGTACTCACATCAGGCTGTTCTCAAAATCTGGTTTTCATTCTCCAGAAAAATCTCATTTGTTCAGGGGATTTTCAGGTAGCAATGTTCCCTCGGCTTGCCCTGGTGTGGGATGTACATCCTCCTGTGATTTCCCTCCATCCAGCTCAAGGAAGTGAAGCTTCCATAAACATCCAACTCAAGGTACCATGGCTTCTAGATCCAGTTCTGTTCCCTGCCTCTCAAAACCTCTGCTGCCATGCCTTGCACTAAATAATTAGGTGTATTTTAAAAAGCACTTTTTTTTTACCAGGTTAGCAAAGCAAATTACATTTCTAGATAAGCAAGTATTTTTCAGTGCAGGAAAACATTTAAGACACATTGTGACCGTGTTCACAGGGGTGCGAGGATGAGGGAAGAGACGAGGATCTGACTCCGTGTTTCAGAAGGCTTGATTTATTATTTCATGATATATATTATATTAAAACTATACTAAAAGAATAGAAGAAAGGATTTCATCAGAAGACTAGGTAAGAATAGAAAAGAAGGAATGAGTAACAAAGGCTCGTGTGTCGGACAGAGAGTCTGAGCCAGCTGACTGTGATTGGCCATTAATTAGAAACAACTCTATGAGACTAATCACAGATCTACTTGCTGCATTCCACAGTCACAGATAACCATTGTTTACATTTTGTTCTTGAAGCTTTTCAGCTTCTTGAGAGTAAAAATCCTAAGGAAAGGATTTTTCCTAAAAGATGTCTGTGACAACACATAATTATATGGATAAAAATATGGTAAAGATGGATGGCAGAGCAAATAAAGTGCTGTAATACCTCAAAATAGTGGACAGAACCACTTGCAAGATGCTTATAGTGAACAGGAGCCTTGTTCTTACCAAGACACCCATTTTGTTTTCTTTGAAGCCCCAGTAGCACACAAAAATGTCCCAGATGTGAATACCCCACCAAGTACTCACCAGGTTTGAAAGGAAACCAGTCATCTCTGCCTGAGGGCTGGCTGTCCAGCTTGTGGTGTGTCTTTGTCATCACAGGCTCGTGTCTCTGCCTCCTGCCTGCTGCTCCAGCACTGGGCATTTGGCTTCAGGGATCAGAGTTAAATTTTCACTATTTCATCTTCACTCACTTATATTTACTTCAACTGGCCAAAGTTAACACTGCCAGATTAAGTATTTCAGGAAATAATTACACCTAGTCCAGTCTCCAGGGGGAAAGTATCAAAGCGGAGAAAATTAGCATCTGGGGACCAGTGAGGGCTTTGGGAAGGGAAACAAGAAGAGTTCAGGCAAAACAATCCAAACAGTTTTCCAGGAACAGTAAAATGCTTTACTTCTATGGTATAGACTAGTGTGTATATCTGCCATAGTCTGCAGAAAGCTAAAAGCAGCTGGAACAAGGTTTAGCTACTGCTATTTATAAATAAGTGTGTAATTCTTTGATAAAATAAATATGATAATTAGAAGAAAAATAGGCAAATTCGGAGGCTAATTTTGCTGTTCTGGCCTTATGAATCAGTTAGACTGTGCTGAGGAAGGGTATTTGTTGTCTGGTGTTTATGGGGATGTTTGTTGACCAGGTGTGGTGAAAAAGAATAAGAGGCAACTCATGGAAGTTGTCAGAAAAGATAAATATGCCCTAACAAATTGGGATAGGACCACCAGGATCTTCCTCCCTCAGATTTCAGCTTTGACACAGAATGGTTCCAAAATCAGTGTTGCAGGCAGTGAAAAATCACCTTTGATTCCCAGAGGCTCCTTTCTTGTGAGGCAAAGCTCCAACTGCAGCTCTATGCAGCTTCCACTGGAGCCAGCACTGGGGAAAAGGAGCTTGGTGTGCCTGGGGCTTTCCTGTGTGGTGGATGCCCTGTGCTCCTCTGGCCTTCAAAGCCTGTGCTCATTCTCCTCATGCCAGGGCTCTGGCCTGGTGGGGGCACTTGGGGCACTGGGGTTACACTGAGGCCCTCAGGAAATGCTCAAGCTCACCCTCAGGAATAGTAAACTCAGTTTATAAAACACAGAATGTAATTATTTACAGAGGGGTTCACGGCAAATCCTGTGAGTCTAAATAAATGAGAAAAAAGTGCATGTTAATATTAAATCCTGGTTTACTTGTGTAACTCCAAGTATTGTCTGTATAACTGCATAGCAAATGCTGTTTATCCTGGCTGGCAGTAGTGTTTAGAATGATTTGGCATTTTTTGTATTTTCTCTTGAACACTGACATTGTAATTACCTGCATATCTCTTGGCTATTGTTTCAAAATGTCAGTGTTTCCTTTTCATGGTGTATTTTTCTCAAATTGTACTGAGGTGTAGAGAGGATATGTCATAAGGATTCACCCCTTGAAAATCATTACTGAGGACCTCAAATAGCAGCAAATCCCAGCCAGCTCTCACTGAAATGTCTCTTACATTTTGAGGGATTTCTGCTGATTCTGAGCCATGGTGCTATTTCACTTTATTGGCAATTTTAGGAGAATTTCATTCTAGGAGCTTACTTCTTGTATTTTTGTGAAATCAATGAAATGGACCATTTCTGTTGGAAATGTCACCTGTATTATAGAAAAAGCTGCTACACTGGAAGTTGTGCAGGATTTCATGTTTAAAGAATTATTACTGAGTTAAGGACATCTTGTAATTATTTTTTAATAGATCTGTAAGGAATGCTTGCTGTGAAATAGACAAATACACAAACCCCACCTCCATGAGGTGTGTCAAACAAACAGTTTTGTGTAAAGAGCTGAAAATCAGGCTTGGTTCTAACCAGCTTGAGCCACACTGGACTCATTGTGGATGACTGAAGCCATCTGCAGTTTAATTTCAAGAAGTAGAAAACTCAGTGGTTTCTTTTAGATTCGATTTGGGTTTGTTAAAATCCAAAACCCAAAACAAAATTCTGAATAACAAAATCACGGGGACTGGAACTAAAGAAGATGTTTAGGTACAAAACAAGTTCTAAGTGAAATCTAAGAGTTTAACATGGCACATATTTTATGCTCTCATTTGTGAAGATTCCACTTGTGTCTGTGAAAAAATATTGGTATCTTTTCCCATGATAGAAAACAATAATTTGCCTTTATCTTGCAGTCTACAGGCATCAAGGTCTTTAATGACCTCATATATGGTCTTTCTGCTGACCAGTTGGTATAGGTGGTACTTTCTCAAGGGAAGAATTTCCTGTAAAGGAATGAGATCTCCTAAAATCTAACATGCCAAATTTATCATTATTTTCATTAAAAAGTTTTCCTTTGTCTTTGGAATGAAGAGGAAGATGAAGATGTTGAGCTGATGAGGATCTCAGCAAAGATAAGGAAGAAGACAGAGATGAGGCTTTCTTAGAAATAAATCAGAGAAAGAAAATTTTATTTGATTTTTTCTCCTCCTTTTACAGCATTTTGAACATGATGACAAAATGATGACAATGAAGGCAAAGTTTAACTTCATGAAATTCAGTTTGTTTGGTTACTGTGACATGATACACTCCAGTCTTGAGGTGTGAAACAGCAATAGAAATAAAATAGTTAAAATTTTCTTCTTTCTTTAAGTCAAGATAGGTAGGGTGAGTAGTCAAAATAATTTGAGATGTTTCTTGCAGATGTATGAGAGAAAGGCCTTGGGAAGGGATTAAAACAACTCACAAACATTAATATTGGCAGGTTAATCATCAACTCTCTGGTTTATCAGTAACTGCAGGAGATGCAGCAATAGTGAGCACTGGGGAGAGCAGGGCTCCTGAGGTCTGGCACTTTGGCTTGCTGTGGTTTGGGAGGATGAGTGCTGGAAAGGCCATGAAGAAGAGCAGGAGCACAGCAAAGCAACCTGGCTTCTTGCAGGAGACACTGGAGCTGTAGCAGAGGCAGCCACTTCACAAGAAGGGACAGAGGGATCCAAGGCAGCTTTTTAAGCCAGCCTTGGTGCTGGGTGACAGGGATGAACAGTCCCTCTGCAGGGCTCCAGCTGAGAGCAGCTCCTGCAAAAGGAGCAGCAAAGAGTGAAATCAGAGCGGAGGAACTGAGACATGAAAGTGGAAGTTACTGCAGAAGAGCACACCACTGGTCTGGTACAGTGCCAATGGTGAGCACTGACCCCAAGGGGTATTTTTCCATCTGCCTATTGAGTTAGGAACTCTATGGCTTTAGTGTGTGCTCAGCACAGGTCAGAGGCACTGCCACCTGCAACTGCATTTCACTGTGGAACCTGGGCAGGCTGGGAAAGAGCAGCATGGAAGAAGAGAAATGTTACATTTGTGATCCTTTTGGCCTCATGCTGTCCTTGTCTCTCACAGGAGATACAGGAATTAGAAATTCCCCTGGATAACACCTGGGGAGGCTGGGAAAGAACAGCATGGAAGAAGAGAAATGTTACATTTGTGATCCATTTGGCCTCATGCTGTCCTCATCTCTCACAGGAGACACAGGAATTAGACATTCCCCTGGATAACACTGCTAGGGGAGCTGCAAGCTGCACTGTCAGAGAGGGCAGAGGGAAGAGGGCATGGCAGCAACATCTGTTGAGTGGAGACACTGATGTTTGTTACCTGAACAACCTGCTCAGAGGCAGATATAGGCAAGCTCTTATCCTTTTTTTCTGCAAAGAGGAGTGGGGGGAAAGAGCTGGGAATTAAAAGTCAATGGAAAAAAATTTGCAATTTGATTTGGGAAGCATCCTTTATGACCCCACCACCAATGGCTCCTGAAGATGCTGCATCTGCTTTTCTTATCATGGAGGAGGATTTGTTCATAGAGGTTTGAAAGGGACTTGTGAAGGATCCACCAGTTCCCAACAGAAGGAGCATTACAGCCAACCAATGGTACTGAACATGCAAGGAACAGTTCAAGCTCATCACAGAAGCAGCTGTGATATGGTAGCTCCTGCATTTCTAGGATATTGGCTTGTTTGATGATGCTTAGACCATCTCAGCAGAACATGCAAAGCATAAATGCAAGAAAAGATCAACCAGATAAAGGTTCTGGATTTTCAGTTTTGCTGCTTTTCTTCACATTAACTAACTAAACCACTCATAAAACAATTCTTTTCAAATGTACCATTTCATAACAATATCAGGTTACCAGCTAGGAGAGTAGCCTGATAGTATCACATTTGGACATGGAAGCAAGAAGGTAAAAATGGTACACCTCACCATTTAAGATGTAAAAGAATTTAAATACCTCACCATTTAAGAAGTAAAAGAATTTAATTTCTAATTTTTTAAAATTAGTTTTTCTAACCAGCTGGAACTTCCTTCAAAATTTCCATGATAGTTTAGTCCAGAACGTTAAGTCTGTGTCTTTTCATTTTTTGATTTTAAATGTTAACTCTAATTTCAAAGGATCATCCCCTGCCCTACCCTATTATTTTGAAAATAGTTTGCTAAATATGTAATGCATTATCTTTAGGAATGGCAATTGCAACAGGCAACCTCTCAGTTCTTCTGCAAGTTAATGCTAACAGCTGGTGCTGCAGTACTCACCACTGCTGGAAGGAGCTGGTCCATACATCAGAAGTGTGGCTGATCCCAGGCACACAGAGCTCTGCCAGACTCTGTTTTCTCCCATGCCTCTTCTGCACCTTCAGCTTAAGTAGCCATCCTGCTCCGAGGCTGAGGTTAATGTTTACTTCGTATGATTTCTGTTGATTTATGTTTTTTGTAGCAATTGGACAATGCTTAAAATGGGTGGATTAAATATTTCAGTCCCTCAATAGGAGAGGGCTCTCTGAATGGGAACATTCACCAGCATGAGTGCTCTGTTTTGATCCAGGGAGTGATAAAGGGAGTGAATCTAAAATCTAAATCAGGTTTCAATTGCTGGAACACACACTGGCACTTTAATATCAGAGCTTCTTCTATGGTTATTCCTTGAGAAGCAGTGAGTATATTATTTGAAATTTTAAAATAGAAAACTCCCTGAAACTCAAAATGATAATAAATAGGAATGGGTAAACTACAGAAAGAAAAGACTTATGGTCCTGCTAAAGAGAAGGCATGAAATACCTTGGCAGAAAAAGGAAAAATAATTGATCATCCTATACAAAGGTAGAAAAGTTTAGAGAGGGGAGTGATTGGACACTGCAGTGGCCTGCAGGACTGGCAGCCCTTGAGCAGCACAGTGCAGGGAGCACAGCACTGAAGTGCAGGATTGTGCAGCAGCAAATGCAGGCTGTCCTACTGCAGCACACAGACAGCAGATACTGGATAGCACAACTTCTCCCTTTTTTGAGCAGCTACTTTTCATAAAATGGGCTGAATTTTCAAGCTATCTACTCTCTCAAAACTTTACTCTCTGTCTCTCTCCAGAGCTCTTTTCTTCCAGCTCTCAGCACTGTGTATTTGTTAACCCTTGTGCCATCCTTGAGGCACCAGAATATATTACAAGAACTTCCTCCTAATTTTGCTACAACTGATCTGCATGGAGAGTGCAGCCAGGCTGCTCTAGAGGATAAAAGTGAGAATTCTTCTGTACAAACTGCCTGGGGATCAGGGCTGATCCCTGACAGTCATAGATACAATCAGGACATGCAGTTACTTGATGGCAGCTCAAGGAAATAGATGTTATTCTACCTGGCACTTGTATTCTACCTGGCATTTGCATTCTATCTGGTATTTGTATTCCACCTGGTATTTGTTCATGAGCAATGTTCAGAATCGTCACTAAGTCCTTTACAGTGTGATAACATAAAGAAATGACATGAAAATTGTTTGAAAGAATTATGGCCATGTTTAATCCTATCTTCATCCTGCTCTGAATCCTGAGCAGAACTTTCTTATCAAGTAAGAAACATAGACACAAATCTTGCTGCTTTAAAATGATAGTAATGGAGAAAAACTTGAAATACAATTGACATGTAATGCCAGAACTGTGGAAATTATTTTTGGTGGCTTATCAGAGCCTGGTGCAAAATGTCTTTTCTTCAGCAGCATATATCTCCACAGCCTGATGATGTTTCCTCTTAAACCTGCAGCTTTTGAATTTCTCTGTGATTTCAGAAGTTGACTTCCCTTTTGTTTCTGGGAGGAACAGGTAGGTAAGAACCACTGAAATGACCAGGACAGCAACAAAGATGAGGAAGCAAAAAGGACCAAGAAGCATCTGGAGATAAAAAATAGAACAAGATGAGTGATTTCCTTGGCAACACTTGCACCTATAGATTCTTGAAACTTGTTGATTTGTTCCTGTGAAATAAGGAATAGGCTCATTTTACAGAAACAATATTTATTTATCTTTTCAATCTATTCTTGGGGCAGCAAGTGGTTTCTGAAGTACTGGGAAATGTTTTATATAAATGGCCTCCATATGCCATAGCAACAAGGGATTCACAGTTTTGATCATTTCATCCTACTCCCTGTCCAGATCAGCCTAGAAATCCAGATTAAACTGACAGAGTCAAAGAGAAGATTTGAATCCAATTACATACTACAGCAAAGGGGAAAACCATTCCAGTGAAGGTGAGGCCCAGCCAAATGATCATTCCACCAATTACAAAAGCAGAGGCCCTTGTTGACAGAGTGAAGATTTCATTCATGACAGCCACAACAGCTCCAGCTGAGGGAAAAAAACCAACATAAAAAATTATAGAAACATTGCTGTAATTGACCATTTCCCATAGAAGATACCTCAGTTCTACTACTGTGGGAATTCTGTCGTGTTTTCTAGACATTCATGTCTGTCAGGTACAACCCTTACAATACCAAAGGCTGACATTTGAATTTGGAGACTTTAGTAACTACTGGTAGTGTTTAGTCTGAGAACTTCCAGAGTAAATTCTGGTCTTAGATGAGTGAGGTTCTACCAGAGAGCTGCAAGTTTGGGTCTGGTGTTACTGATGGAGGTGACTAAGGGTGATATTAAGAGAGGACAAGAAAGGACAGAGCAGTGCTAAGAGGCAGATTGTGCAGGCTGTCGGGTGTCAGTCTTTCACAGAGTAGGAATTTATAAGTTGAGAAAATTCTGGTATTTTAGAAAAGCCTACTTCTGCCCTTTGGCAGAGATCAGCCATCTGAACCTGTGTGCACGGAACAGTATTCAAATACTGCAAAACAAGTCTTCATGAATTGATTAACAAGAATTTATTTGGTTTGAACCTGTAACCCAGTGAGAGGAAACAGGGTCCTGATTCATCTGGGTGTGAATGATTTGTTAAAGAAATTGTTTCTTGGGTAATTAATTAATCAAAAATTGAGATTCCCTCAATCTGTCTCAACTAAGCTGTTGATTTTCAAAGATATACTCACACATTCTAGTTCTACTTCTATACATTCATGGTCTGTACTTATCCCTGTGATCCAAGCTTTTATTGTGGTGCTCACCTGGTCCTAGTCCATAAGCAATGATGAACAGAAAGATGAGAATAACACTGCAGTACCTCAGCCAGAGGAACTGATCCTAGACAAAGGGAGGGAGGAGAACAAAAATCAATTTTATAGTTGTAACACAGCTGATCCAAGCTCAGGAGCAGCAATATTTTGCAAAAGCCCATGATGCTGAGCTGTGTAAGGGATGCTCTCTAGACCTGCTTATCTTTCCTTACTGAACCAGGAGCAGCTGGTAGTGTCACATCTACAGAGGTGAGCTTGTATTTAGGAGACATTCTGACCTGCTGGTTTGGACATGAGAGCAAAGGCTGCTGTCCTGCACAGAGAATTCTGCTGCAGGCCCACTCCTGCAGAGACATTTGCTTACACTCAGCAGAAGGCTCGTTTCAAGCAGCACCAGGATCAGAGCCATCAGCAAATAACCCCCACACAGGAGCACGCGGCGCCCGAAGCGATCGATTATGGAGCTCTGAGGAACAGAAACAGATATTGCCCATCACTGGAACATGGCAAAATCCAACTGTGAGCCATCCAACCAATCAAGCATTCCCCTTGAGCTCTTTTTACTTCAGAGAACACAAATCTTATTGGTACCAACTTTGTTATTTTATTGAATTCCTTCTACACTCTCTAATACCATGAATTACCATCACTGCCCAGCTTTGCAGCTACTTCTTAAACACTGTAATTGATGGAAGCATGGTACAACTGCATTGGAATGTACAGCTATACACAAATATGGGGAAATGAGTACACATATTTATATTTGAATGACACTTCAGAAGGGATTCTTATAAGAAATTAAGATTAATGAAGATGGGATGAAACACATGAAAGTTGGGACAAAATTTGCAGTGGATGGTAACAACCACTGGACAGAGTTACGCAGCACCAGAGAAAAATTTTTTGGTTCATAAGGAGAAGATTCATTGGCTTCAAGGAAGAATACTTTAATTCTTAAAACCCCAGGAAGCTCTGACTTACACAGAATATGATAGAGATGAGTTCAGAGATTGAAACTCCTAGAGATACATATGGGATTATGCTTTCATGCAGGTTGGCTGTTTCAAAAATTTCTGAGGTGTAAAAGGTGATCTGGGAAATAAGAAAAAGAAAGCACAGTTAATAGATGTGATACGTGCTTATCCAGGATCACTTAGAACTAGATATGTCCTCACTGCAAAAGCAGCAATATATTATTGGGCCTTAGTAGAGATAACATAACTGTTCCAGATATGAGAAATCAAAAGGTTAATGGCAATCAAGGAAATGGATTTGTGGCGGGGGGGAAAGGAAAAAACAGTAGTTGCAAGGAGCATGTTGCCTGAAAAACATGGGAAAAGGTGTTGTTTTGGCAAAAAGGAAAAGGAAAGGGACAAGACAAGAGAAAGAAAAGCAAATCCCAGTCTTAGCACACAAGACATTGTCAAGCAAACAGTTCATTCTGATCTTTTCCAGTTGCTAAACAGAATCTGCTCATCTGCAGGGTCCCTGAGGGAATGGGCACCATTTCCCTGGCAGCAGAGTGCAGAGGGAATTCCATTGCTGGCAGCTGGAATGAACCACCTCCAGCACGGGCTGAGCCAGAGCTCATGGAGAGACCCCCAGACAAGTGAAAACATGAGGGGAATGACTGCCAGCTTGGGCTGCACTGGCCTCAGCCAGCTTTACATGGACCCTGCTGAAAGGGTGTTACTTAATGGATAAATGTCCTTTCTCAAATGAAATGAAACTGAATAGCAATAGCTCACCATCTGCTACTGCAGAAGTCAAAGAAAGTCAAAGAAAGTGGTGCTGGGTTGCTCTAACTTAGGGTACTTGTAACCCTTTCCTCCTCAGATTCCTTGGTTGTAGCACCAGGGGAATGAAGGCACAGTGCCCTTGCAGGAACTTAGGCTGAGTTGGAGCTCTTGTACTCCCACCTGAGAAGCTCCCTGAAAGGTATGAACAGTCCTGGGGATGATACCAGGCAGTGGGCTCTGTGTGAGGTGGAATAATGCAGACCCAGAGGGAAGGGACAAGTAGGCATTGGGGTAATTTGGAGACTTAATAGCAGCTGCAAGCATGGAAATAGGGCATACTCAACTGCACTGAGGCCACAGAGCTGCAGGCTCAGCAAAAGGAGGAGCATGGTGCACAGCTGTGGGTGTGCAGATCCTTCTCTCAGCACCTCTAGGACATTCATGATTTTGGTGCCTTTTGTTACAGCCTTTTCCTTCATCAAGTCATCAAATTCTGTTTGATAATTCCCTTCTCCCCAGAGCTGCTTCATGGCTATAGAAGAGACAGAATGAAGTATATTCCTCCATCATTTGATCCACTCATAATTCTGTGTTTTTCTACTTTTAATGAAACTAAACATTTGCACTTGAGTTCATGCTTTGATTTATCAGTTACTGAGCAAAGGACTGGAAAGAACATCACTTACTGGAACATGGTGAAACTTCCCTGGAAAATGCTGTAGCAGTTAGGGGCAGATCTTAAATGTCTCTGATGACTCTGCTTGGTCTGGAGGACTTTAATCATGCA
>NW_005054483.1:434576-473591 GCF_000277835.1 Geospiza fortis | reverse complement strand
TCCTGCTGTTAGCTTCACTTTCCCAGGAGTAATGTTTAACAAACTAAGGATCTAAAGTTTTATTTTACCTTTCAAGCAACCAGCTTTGTCTTCTTTTTGCAGCAAGAGATAGGGTGGGGACTCAGGAAAGAATGGCAAAAAGATCAGTTGAATCAATGCCACCAGCCCAGAGAAGGACAATAGCACGTTCCACATGTCTTCAGTGCCTAAAAGTTCTCTATGAAAGCATGTTAGAATCTATTTATAGTCCAGTAAAATCACAGTTTATAACTAAATAGGTATTTTCTAAATTCTAGGCTAGCTAAAGAGACACAAAATACATACAGTCATTGAAAAGTTCAATTGAAATAGATGATGTTTAGGTTAGTGGCAGGAAAATAGACTAATACTTTATTTCTTCTGCCAGACTGACATTTTTCTTAGACTTTTAATTTCTGATGGCCAAAATATTCCCACAACAGCTCAATTAACCAACACTGCAACTCTGCATGAAATTGGCAAAACTTTTAGATCCCACAAGTTTAATAACAATATTTACATACAATCTTTTCTTATTAACTGCACCTCCAGAGACTGAGTCATCCTTTCCCAAGAGAAAGCCTTTCTATCCCCAGGGAATGAACATGAAAACCTCAGTGACTTGTATGGAGTAGATGCCTCCTCTTTGACTGCTGTAGTTAAGCAAAATAAAACTCCACCCTTGCTCTGATTTTAGGACTGGGAGAACACCACTTCCCTGCTATACAGAAGAAAAGTAAATATAAAACAGACAGAAAAGGAGGAGCACAGGCACCTTAATCCAAGAATTCGTGCTACAGTTTTTCCTAGTGCAAGAAACACTGTGGAGGTCACGTTTATAAATCCACGCAGCTTCTTAGGTGAGATCTCTCCAGCATACTGAACATGGGCGTTCATATGTATTCCTAAAGGGAGAAGACAGGAGAGTGCTAAAGCTGTGGAAAGAAAGAGAGAGGGTCCCTTTTCAGTTCCCCTTCAGCTCTCCCCTCTCTCTTTTGAACCACCTCCCATATATCCAAAAATGCACCTTTTACTTCAATCTGGATGTTTAGCTAATCCTTCAGCTCTCTCTACAAGAGCTCTTGAAGGCAAAGGACGGCTCATCTTCCCTTGCCCCACTCTGTTCCAGTCCCACTGGGTTCCAGCACATTCCTGGGTATTCCCAGCAGGAAGATTTCTGTACCCACCCCAAAGAAGTCCCATTAACATTAAAGTGGGGAGTCCTGTCACAGACATACTTTATGAAAAATCCCTTTGATAGGATTTTTTTTCTCCTCAGAAGCTGAGAGGTCTCAGAAATGAAATGTAAACAATAATTATCTGCTCCTGTGGAATGCAACAGGTGCATCTTTGATTGGTCCATATGAGTTGTTTCTACTTGATGACCAATCAGAGGTCCACCTGTGTTGGGACTCTGGTCAGTCACAGGATTTTATTATAATTTCATTCCTTTCCTTTCTTTTCTAGCTTTTTGATGAAATCCTTTCTCTTTCTTTAGTGTAGTTTTAATATATAATTTTCTTTTAATATAATATATATCATGAAATAATAAATCAGTCTTCTGAAACACGGAGCCAAGATTCTCATCTCTTCCCTCATGCTGGGACCCCTGGGAACACCACCCCAGAGTCCTACCAGCAGCGATGCCCTCGAGGAAACGCCCAGCCAGGATCATCTCAAAGGCCTTGGCTCTCCTGCTGGAGGCAGTGAGCAGCGCTGCTGTTATCAGCACCACGTCATTGAGCAGCAGACTCTTCTTCCTGCAACAGTGAGCAAAACCTGGCTATGACCCATGTTTTACTTTTTTCTTCCTTGACTGATGTTTAACTCTTCTCCTCTGGATTTACAGACTGAAGCCATGGCCATGTTTAAAGCCATTGCTTATAGGTCAACCAAAGCTGGTTATAAAAAGGCATGGTGGCTTTGCAGAGGAGTGGAAAGGGAGAAGCTAGATTCCTTTTACTCACTATGTGAGCAAACCATGAGGCTGAAGGAAACTCCTGCAGGGTAAAATGCCAGCAAAACTGTGGGAAATGTATGTCAACAAAAGCTGTGACAAGGGAATCAGAAATATCTGCCTGTTCTTGTCTCTCCAATGCACCCTGGTGTCGTTTTTTGTGCTGGGTAAATTCTGCGGCAGCAGGGGGCAGTGAAATTCTGGCATCCCTTCTTTTACTGACTAATATTTAATAGCTTCCCCTGTTACAGCCCTGGGTAGTGAGGTGCTGGGAAATGTACTTACTTTCCAAATGTTGCAGTCAGATAGCCACTGCACAGACAGCCTATCATGCCCCCCATGCAGTACACAGACACGATGAGGGACCACAGCAGCATCAGGGTCTCCTGAGGCAGCACAGAACCATAGCGCTCCAGCCAAGTTTCATTGATAAACTTCTGAATGTACTGGGACAAAAAAGAGATTTTCGTTCCACCGAGGCACTAATCATAATGTTCTTCATAATGTTTACAATTTAAAAAAAATTAGATTAATAGTTGTCACTAAAAGCGTGATTATAGGACATTTGTTTGCAAATAAGGATTGATATTTCCTCTCATACAGCCTAATAGTGTACAAGAATCTTTCAAAATTAATGATACTCTTTAGTGTGTTGAATCCTACCTCTCCTACACCAGAAAATTAGGACCTTATATTCATTATAGTAAAATGCAAATGTTCCTGCGGCCAGTAATGGATATAAAGAAAAAAGGGCTGAGCTGAAGGCTGACTCCATCAGCTTTTTTTTTTTTTCTCCATGGCATAAACTTTAAGGAGGTATCTGAATATGTTGTTTCCACAAAATTCTGTGGGAATTTGTCTTTGGAGCACAGCTCCTTGCAGTCATGCACACTTTGACAGTGACAGTATGGCAGTGGAAGCTGCTGGGAATAAACTGACATAACAACACCTAAAAGAGCTTTTGTAAAGCATCTGCAAAGTGCAAGGCCCAGGGATTCTCTTTTCTCCAGCTTTGCCTACCGGAGAAGTGTAATTGATGACAGACATTTGGAACCCAGACAGGTGGGTTCCACCAATCCCCAGCACCACAAGCATTAGCAACAGCCTCCGGTATTGAACCTGCAGAGAGAAGGGAACACATCCTAAGCTCCTGATACCAGCACACCTTTCACATCCTGAAATGATTTACTGCACCTTGTATCTTCACACTTCCATGACTAGAAACCTTCAACATGCAAAAACCCAACTTGAGTTTCACAATAATCAAGCAAAATTCATTTGTTAAATCGTTAAAATACACATCTGCACATTCTGCTGTGTTCTTCTCCTGACTATTAGCAATCTGAAAAGATACATTCTCTAATTCTGTTAGTTTTGCTAACCACAGAAAACAAAATCCATAAAAGCCTTGTTGAGATCATTTGTACTAGAAAGAAGCTACAGCTTTCTTGAATTCCTTTTTGCTTTCATCTTTGCCTCCTCAGGGACAGTGTTCACCATTTTCCAGAGATGGCTCAAATCTGTCCTCTCAAAACTTTTTTTTTACATTTCACTTTTATCAACCCTGCATGAAATGACATTTTTAGAGGCCCTATCTGAATGACTTCTATTGGAAATGCTGTGTTTCCATGATGTACACTGAATTTCAGAGCATTTCTCACAAGCACAAATATTTTCAGGCATTTAGTCAGGTCACTTTTTAAACACATGAGTATCCTCAATCGTCCTCGAGAGCACAGAGCAGTAGAGCGGGGGAGTTTTTTCTGGTTTGTGTTTTTCACTGATACTGTATTCTCTATCTCCCCCCACATTCCCATCTTTCCGGGTTTCTCAGGTCCTCTTTTAAACCTCTCACTGTTTTGCATTTCTAATGTATTTTCCTCAGATGCCATTTAGTCAGTCATTGCTCAACCAGGGTTGTCCCAAGCTCTGTTGCTCATTTTTATTACAAGAAGGAGTCCCTTTGCTGCAATCTTAGACCATGCTGGTGTTAGTGAGCAGGGCTAGAACACAAGAATTTGGATACTCACCAGGTCTGAGAGGAAACCAGCCATTTCCCCTTGAAACCCTGCCCGCTCTGGGAGCCCTTGTCAAGTCTGCCAGATGAGAGAGATGGGCTCCACACTGAGATTGTAAGAGTTTGGGATCACAGCAAAGAAGTTAAATTCTAACTGTGTGGCTTTTAGCAAATGGTGTCCTCCCCTGACACTGGCCAGGGCCTCTTCTTGCCGGTTTAATTATTCTAAGACACAGATATGACAAGCTGATTACAACATTGGTAAATGTTTATCCTGCTTGGACTGGGAGCACTGGCCCTTACTCACACTGCTACAACCCCTGAGTGCTCCTGTTGTGTGAGGAGTCAGTGCCACCAGCTTCTCTTCCCTCTTCACCTCTCTGAAAAGCAGCTTGGGCAGGGCAGGTTTTCCTCCTCTCCAGTCTACACCAGGCCTTTAGAAGTGCAGCTCAGCCATAATGCCTCTTCTTGCCTGCTAGAAGAGTTACAACTGCTTGAACAATTTCCCAGATGCAGGAAATGAAGTATTGGAATATTGGCATTTTGTGTCCTTGCTCACACCCAGTTCTTTACAGAGGCTCAGAGTTTTTCCAGAATCTCTCAGAAGCCTCTCTGTAACAGTGGAATTAACCCACTGTGTGCCAGAGCACAATGCCACATCTCAGTGGACACGGAGCTGATGAGCCTGGAGGAACCAGAGGGGAAAGGAAGATTTTTCTTTGAGCTGAGGATGGAAGGAAGGACATACATGTCAACTCTGGACCTTCCTGGAGAGGTTTCTATACACTGTCTGTGACCAGTTTTTAACATCTGGTTGATCAAACAGTCCCTGCAGGGCCCTGTTCCTCTTCCTCCTCTTGACTGTGTCCCTCTAGAATACTCCTACTGCTGTCTCATTTTCATCTGGCCTCTCACCATTGTTCAGTGCTGTACAATGGAAAAAGCAAGCCTTAAATGAAGATAGAGGTAAAAAGCAAGCCTTAAATACAGTGAGAGGTAAAAAACAAGCCTTAAATGCAGATAGAAGTAAAAAGCAAGCCTTAAATGCAGGTAGAGATTTTATTTCTTTTCCTAAAGAAGAGGACAAGATGCATCCCTCCACCTAGGACTTGAACAACACGAAATGTGCCTTTTTCCAGACCCAGTATAGAGCTCACCCAATACCCTGGACTTGGAGGGATTTTGTTTTCAGAGATGCCCTGTGTTGCACTTGTGTGACCCTGGATCCATCCTGGATCCTGGAACTGCAGAGTCACAAGTACTTCTTCAACCTTTATTCCCAATCCATGCTAGTTTGTGGCAGTGTTAATGATTTACCACCTCTCCCCTCTTGTGGGCAGCCTTTAGTAGCAGGGGAGAAGTAAGGCAGGTTGAACACAATCATGCTGTAGAAAGACATGCATAAGGAAATGAGGTTTTAATGTCTTGTAAGACAATAAAAACTTCCTAATTGGGAACCAGTAAGTTTGAGAAAGAACCAAACCAAATAAGAACCTTTCAAATAATCAATTACCTAATATTTTCTTTTTAAAACACTTCCAATGCTTCCTTTTTTGCCCCTGCATTTTTGACCACAAGAAGGAATGTATGTTGGTTATTAAGGTGGCACTGTGCAATCAATGATCTCATGCCTTGAAACAATAAACTTTATCTATTTTTTTTTGGTAATGTAATGATTGACCTGGGAGGAATGGCTGTGTTGGGAAAGTTCCCTGCTCCTGGCATTAGCTTTTGGCACTGCCACAAGTACTCCTGGAGGATGATGTAAAGATAAAATAGCAGGAGCCTTAGGGCTGTGAAAGAAACTGCTGCTCAATATTGAGATCCTTTTGCAAAATTTATTGTGCAGCATCTGCATCAGTTGGTAGTGAAGATCTCATCTCCAGAACAAGACAGACACAGCATTCCTTGAGCCCAACAACACTGCCCCAGAAGGTGAGGCCTCCTCTGTCCATGCCTCTTCATTCAGTGAAAATCAATCCAGGCACAATCAGAAGGATGTGTTTCCCTAGTCACTGCTTTTATTTCCTTATCAGAAAACTGTAAAGTATGAAGAAGACAAAAAACTCTCATGTCATATAGCAATGAACACAGATGTGAAGCCATTTTTACCAGGTTTTATAATGAAAATGTGAAGTATTCAGAGACCTGGAAAGAGAACAGTCACACACATGGATTAAATTCCCTCTTCTCTGTCTCCTCAGTACCAGTCACTCTCAGGGCTCAATCCCACTGAAACCCAGCGTTCTCCAGGCTGAAGAGACACTGCACAGTCACTGCCAATGAAGAAGGAGAATCTGCACTCTGGATTTGCCCACTCATTATTTCCTCTCCTCTGCTTTCCTTGCTCATTGCTTTCTTTCAGTGCTGACATATCCCTGTTTTTCCCAACAGAAGAATCTCCAAGATTGTAAACATGGGGGAACATTGCATATTGATTCTGCCTGCTGATGGGCAAGGCACTCTTCTTTCACTGGATTAAACAGCTAAACACTTCTCTTCCTGTGAACTGAAGCTTCTTCTCTGGGAAAGCTCATCAGCACTGACCCGTTAATAGGAGCAGATAATTTCAATGTCAAAGCTCTGTCTTCTTTGCAAGTTTGCTGTACCTCTGGACCTTCCAGAGTCCCTTCTGCCAACTGTGGAGTCCTGGTTTTGCCAGGAAAATAGCAGATCCTGTGTTTTCAGTTTATAACTGCAAGCTTGGAGGGACTAACAAAGATCTTATTTTCTCTACAAACTGTGTTTAATTTTTTTCTGCAGAGGAATTAATTCAGCTCATAGCTCAGGAGCTGGAGAGAACCACCAAGTTCATGCTGCACCCTGTACTGAAGGTGATTTTTTGGTGGATTCTCTCTTGCTTAGTGAGACTTTTGGGCACTACAGTTATAAAAGAGTAAGATATGAAGTGGAGGGTTTGTTCTTAAAGCCTAGTGACAGTCACCACTGAGCAGTGACTCTGCTCTAGGGCTGCCTGCCCCTTCTTTCCTCGGTAGTTCAGGCGGTTGAACTCCTCCTTGACCTGCAGCATCGTCTTTCCTTTGGTCTCTGGCAGCACCAGGAGTACAAAAATAGCCATGGACAGACAGTATGTCAGGAAAATGATGAAACAGAAATTGCCAAGACCTTCCTACAGGAAAACAAAGAGAAAAAATGTGTTCATAAACATTTATCTTGATTTCTTTCGCTTATGATAGAGTGTCTGGGTTTGTATTTACTAAAAGAAGTTGATCAGAGACTAAATGGATATAAATCCTGCTTCAAATGACATCTGACAGTGTCAGTGCCTCTGTCACTGCATCTGTGCTGCCTGTGTCACTCTAACTTGTGTAGAGTTTGAAGCATTTTGTGGGTTTGCTACACTTCCAGTAAATACCTGATTAAAATGGAAGAGGCCATCAGAACTGCAATTAATTTGGGCTCTGTTGCATGAAGTGTTGATAAGAGAAGCATGCTCTGGGCTCAAGAGGTGTCTAACTTCCTCTGAACTGAAACAAACACCTTACTTTGCTTACCACAAGGAAAGGGAACACAAGCCCAAGGATGAAGAGCTGGATCCAGTTTACAACACCATTAAAAACATAAGCAGCTGGTCTGTATGACTGAATAAATATTTCTGTGATCAAGGGGCATACGACTCCACCTGAAAAAAATATTGAAAAAAAAGGGAAGCTTAGAAATTTTGCAAGATGCTTTCGTACCTCATACTTCATTTTGCTGCATAAGTTCATGGCTTTAAGTGGTCTGGAAGTGTCTGAAGTGGTGCTTGCTCTTCAGTGAAAAGGCACGTGGGAATGCAATGGGAAATGAATTTTACCTTCTACCATAGTATGGAGGGAAATACCAACACCTGCACTGAGTCAGAAGTAGGGATTCATGCCTGTGGTGGAACAGCTGTGCCTGGGGTATCTCCTAAAGGCTGCAGTGAGGAAGGAATGAGTGATAAATGAAACCATTCCAGTAGAAAATACCAACCTGGCCCAATGCCAAAGCTCATGATGAAAATAAAGACAAGTGCAACAGAGCAGTATGGCACCCAGAAAAAGGAGTCCTGTGGTAGGAAATGAAAAGCAAATAAAATCAGAAATTACAAGGTTATTTATCTAGCTCCATTACAAATGTTCATCACTACTAAGAATGTCAATGTTTAACACAGATCTATTTCCTCTACTTTCAGAAATGTCATGAGATAGCCTTGGCAGTGATCTTGGTTGTGTAAAGCTACTGTCTTCAATCCAGATGTACATGGCTGGGAACAGACCTCTATGAATATGATGGTTAGCCCCAAAAGTACTTCTACTCACTAAAAAGCAATTTGTGGGGAGGGAAATAGTCCTGAGATCTGTCAGACAATAAAACATGGGCACAGCTCTAATGCATCAGAGGGCTCTTACCTGCAGTGAGAGTGTGACTGTGAGCAGCCCTAGAGCCAAGGCCATCACGGCGTAGTTCTTCCACAGCAGAGTCTTCCTCCCTGCACGCTCGATGAGGAAGCCCTGCAAGCAGGAGGAGATCTGCCAGCTCCCAGGGACAGCCTGAGGGCAGCCTGAGAGCTGCTCCACCTCTGCCTTCACTGGGGGGCCTGAGCAGCACCAGGAGCTGGGAGGGGCAGGGCTGCAGGGAGCGCTGTCTGGGCAGAGAGGTCAGAGCTGCTGTCCTGCAGGCAAAGGAGAGCCAGGCGGGAGAGCAGAGGGGGAATGCTTACACTGCTGGGATTCCTACAGCCCTGGTCCTACTGACACTTGACATCTGCCCTTCCTCCAGGGGGGAACTGGGACCCCCAGGTCTGGCCCAGAATGGGTTGTGATTTTGACAGAAAGACTCTCAGCTCTTTCCAGAAGCTCAATAGAAATGTCCATGTTTGCAAGGTGTGAGGAGAGGATTTTATCTGATTGGCTCCATGGTTGAGTTGTTGCAAAAATTTGACTCCTGAAGCTCCATTTACAGTATTTCTAAAGGTCAAAATGAGCAATGTACTAGAGCAGAACAAAATTCAGCTGAAATGCCACTTACACACAGAACTGTGGAGAGGATCTCAGTGGTCCCAATCCCCAGGGAGACATAATGGGTTTGGGCAGGGGGAATTCCAGCCTTTGTAAAGATACTGTATGCATAAGAGTAAACCTGGAAAGAATAGACATTTGTGAAAGCTGCGCACATGTGGCCATGTTTATATTAGTGTCTGTCTTTTTGGGCAGAAAATAACTAAGCAGACCTTAACAAAATAGAAAATAATCTTATCCTAACAGGGTAATCCATAGAAATGCCTTCAGAAGACACTTGGTAAAACACAGCTCTGGACTTATCCCAGGTCCCAAACTTCCAGGGGGAAATGTTGTAACAAAGAGTACCAGCAGCTCCCTCATTAGGGCAGTGCTGCAGTCACTCCCAGCCCCTTGCAGAGGTTACTTTAGCTGAGGAGCCTGCCAGCCACGCAGGGGCAGAGCAAAGCCCTGCACGTACCACGTTGGCCCCGAGGAGCTGGATGCAGGACACCACGAGGAGCAGGGTGATGAGCTGCCAGCGCACGGCTCTGTCCCGCAGCAGGTCCCAAACGCTCTTCGCCTTCTCGCCACCGATGGCTCTCTGCTCTGACATCATGTCATTGATCTCAGCCAGATGGTCCCCATCCCCCCAGAGCTGCTTCACAGCTGCAAGGAGAGGAGGAGAGGTGACCAAGCTCACCAGCACAGACATGAGTCCAGAAGATGATTTCCTGCTTTGCAGAGTATCTTATTAGAACTTCATGCTCTTTTCTTGTGTGAACTTCCTAGAGATCTGGGCTCAGATATGACACAGGTCCACATCATTGCTGTCTGGTTTTACCCATAAATCTTAACATGGCCTCACCTGTGGCCACATTTCTCTTCACAGAGAAAAGCAAGGCACAACTTCCCAAAGATTTTCTGGGATTCACATTCTCTGAACCTCAGAGAAAAACAATTCTTATCTCATTTACACCCCCTGTGTTTTAGAACAAGTAGAACGCATTGTAGAAGATTGTTTACCTAAAGAGAATTGGTCATTAGATTCTAGTGTAAGTATTTTAATTCATTAACCAATTAAATCCACGTGTGTGTCAAGACTGTCAACTGACAGTCACAATATTCTGTGCAGTTAAGTACTTGTGCAGTTTAGATGTAAAGTAATATAGTGTAATGTAATATAGAATAATAAATAGTATATATTTAAATATGGTATTTATTGTAATAGTATTTTTACAAATAATACAAATATAGTATTATTTGTAATATAATAGAGTAATTAATTAACCTTCTAATATCCATAGAGTCCTCCTCATCATTTCTCCCTTTGTCGAGGTTGCTTTAATTTCTGATACTCTCCTTTGGCCAATAGCTGCTGACAGTCTTTCCATGTAAGTCACACTTACATTCTTACCAATCCTTCCCTGAACACCTTCCTGCTAAAGGTGCAGTTCTAATGCACACTCCAAAACACAGACAAGATAAAATGATCACACATATAAAAAATAAGTTTATGTTAAGCAGTTCTATCTTTTGATAGTTAAGTACCTATTGTATTTGCAGGGAACGCCCCAACGAAGGCAGGAATGATGCATCTGACTCCATGTTCTCAGAAGGCTAATTTATTACTTTATAGTATTATATCATGTTAAAGAATACTATACTATACTATGCTAAAGAATACGGAAAGGATACTTACCGAATGCTGAAAAGATAATAATGAAAACTCCTGACTCTGTCCAGAGTCCTGACACAGCTTGGCCCTGATTGGCCAATGAGTGAAAACAACTCACACCAGAATCCCATGGAACAATCACCTGTGGGTAAACAATCTCCAAACACATTCCACATGAGCACAACACAGGAGAAGCAAATGAGACAAGAATTGTTTTCCTTTTCTCTGAGTCTTCTCAGCTTCCCAGGAGAAAAATCCTGGGTGAAGGGATTTTATCAGAAAATGCGAATGTGACACAAAGAGAAGAAGCTGACTTTCATTTAAGCTGAAGGTACTTTCAGAGCCAAAGCACCAAGAGTCTTTTTCCCATCTGCACCTTTCTTCCATGCTCACCTGGGTCTTTACGGTATTTTCCCTTTTTTCCCAAAATGAATGCTTTAAGGCCCATTTCCTTACCTTTGATGCACCCCTCCTTGTCCTTTAGGTCAATGAGCAGGTAGCGGGGAGAGTCTGGGAAGAAGGGGAGGGTGAGAAGCTGAACAAGGACAGGGACTGCATTGGCTGCCAGCAGAATGGGCCAGAGAGCCTCCACTCCAAGAACTTCTCTGGAACAAAAGCAGCAGGGTGAGAGGGGCTGAGTGCTCATGTGAGCAGAGGCAGACCCAGGCGCTGCTCAGGGCAGCACAGCAAGGTCACCCGTGTCCTCCTGTGTCCTCCCTGTGTCCTGAGGGCTCACAGGTGAGAAAAATGCGTATTTTATGATTGGCTTTTCACAAATATTAAAATTAATATTATAAGTGTTGTGTTAGAAAGTAATGCTGTATTAATTCTCTTAAGTAGTGTGTTAAATATAGTTTTAGGTTATAACATAATGTTAAAATAGAAACTATGCTATGTAGAATACTTTTTTTCTAAGAAAAGGACTTGCACTGAGATAGCAGCCACAGGACACCTAAATCCTTCAGAGAAAGAGAATTTATTGCCCCACTATCAGGAGAAATGAACTTCTTCCTGCCTCGCTTGGGCAGGATGATGCCATCAGGCTTATGAGGCGGAAGCTGACACTGACCAGACAGAATCCTTTGTTTGAATGGAATTTATGCCTCATGTATGAGGTGTATGAATATGAAACAGGTTATTGTTTTTAAGGGTTAATCCTCTGTTAATGTGGGTCCTTTTTCTGGCTTATGCTGCCCAGAAAAGGTACCCGGACGTCCATAACTCTTTGTTTCTATTGTCTCATATTGTCCTAATTCAATTTGTCCAAATTATTATTACTCTAATTATATTACTATTTTTATAACCATTTTATTACTATTAAACTTTTAACATTTTAAACCCAAGTGACTGGCGTTTTTCACACAGGTACTGACAATCCCAACACAGGCGCTGAAGGAAAACCTGCAGGGGCTGATCCCTCTGCTTCTCATCCAAATACGCTCCATTATATTATTACAAGATCTGATACTGACTGCCCCAAATAGCAGCGCCTGGGCACAGGAATGCATTGATATATGCATGTATTTTAATAAGAGAAGAAATTGGGTATGTTTCAGACTCTCTTACCTGAGACCCAGAGCAAATCCTACAAATTTTCCAAGAGCAGAGAAGGTGGAAGCTGTTATGGCAATCAGCCCGCGGAGCTTCCGTGGGGCACATTCCCCAGCATACATGATATGGACATTCTGAGTTAAACCTGCAGAGACAAAGGGCTGTTAGGGCCATGCAAACCCTCACAAGTCTGGTGTTTTGGAGGGGACCACTCTGGACAGTGCCTATGGGGTTGGCTCTCAGATTCATTTTTATCTGCGCTGAGGATGTGGCTGCCTGACATGCAGCACGTGCCCCATATCATGGCCTTATGCCTTTGCTAAATATTTCACTAAGTATGGGCCTGTGGGAAATCTGTCCTTCAGCAGGCTGGCCTTCTCTTACATTGTTTCCTACAGCCTCATATACAGACAGGGCTGTGGTTACTCCCTCTAGTCTTAAATGACATTTTTTTAGTAGCTATGTGCCTTATTTTCTGCTTGAAACCACCGAGTTGGCAAATGCTCTACATTCTATTTGCTCAGTGAATTAATTAATTTTTATCCTCTCAATTTTTTTTTCTGGTTAGTATTATCTTTATCCAACTGCTCAGAGATCAAAAGCACTGGCAGAATGTAACCTTCTGAGGCATCTGGGAATTAGAATGGAAAATTCTAATTGAATTGCTTGAAAACCATTCCCTTGTCTGTAATGTGGAGGGCAGCATCAGCCACAGCAAAAAGCAGTAGGAGCCACAGCGGCCAGTTCTCTATTGAGTGAGCATGCTTCCCTGAAATATTGTATGTTTTGGCTTTTTCAGAAGTTGGCAGTACCTTTTGTATGGACTGGAGATAAAGATACAAGAAAGAGAAATGGAGATGTCATACATTACTGATGTAATTATGTTTGTGGTTTCTCATTTAGTTAAAAATGCTCTCAGCTATCATGCTCTCTGCAGAATGTAGTAAAAAAATCTGTGATCTGTTTGCTCAGGTTGGTAAGTCCTTGTGACCCTCAGTCACTGCTCTTCCCACTCTTTGATATCACAGATAGGAATGGCAATTTACCTCCACAGACTCCAGAAAATAACCTTCCAGCAATGATCATCTCAAAAGATCCACACAGCCGGCTGAGTCCCATCAGAGCTGCACCCAGCAGAGCAGGGATGTTGGAGAGCAGCATGGCCTTCTTCCTGGAATTCAAATTAATGTGAGCATGAGCACTGCCCTTGCCTCACTCACAGCCTGACAGGAGTGGCACGAACTGTACCATGGTTAGACTCAGTGCTGGCTTCTGGGATCAGCTGAAGTAAATGGGAAATGGCAATGGGGAAATGTGACGGTGTTCACAGGGGTCCGAGGATGAGGGAAGAGACGAGGATCTGACTCCATGTTCCAGAAGGCTTGATTTGTTATTTTATGATATATATTATATTAAAACTATACTAAAAGAATAGAAGAAAGGATTTCATCAGAAGGCTAGCTAAGAATAGAAAAAGAAGGAATGAATAACAAAGGCTCGTGTCTCAGACAGAGAGTCTGAGCCAGCTGACTGTGATTGGCCATTAATTAGAAGCAACCACACGAGACCAATCACAGATCCACCTGTGGCATCCCACAGCAGCAGATAATGATTGCTCACATTTTGTTCTTGAAGCCTCTCAGCTTCTCAGGAGGAAAAATCCTAAGGAAAGGATTTTTCAAAAAAGATGTCTGTGACAGGGAAACTTGTCACAGACTGATCAGTCAGTTGAAGGTTTTGATGCCTCTGGTGGAGTCAATATCTACACTGGAGAACAAGCTTTGTGAGTGGCTGTCTCTGAAATTCTCTTTAAAATGCATGTACTTCTTGTATGACTTCCCTGGACTGGATTTGCTTTGGACTTTATAAGGGAGAGGGTATGATTTGCCTTGTGATCATTGGCAGATTTTCCATTCTGCTTCTTCACTATACTGGTCTTTAATTAGAAACCCTGGGCTGCTCCCAGTTCCACATTCTAGCAGTGTTTTTCCTGAGACACCGTTTATTTTTCAGTTTATTTTTCTGCGGTAGTGAGTGTAAACAGAAGGGCTGGTGTAACTCAGCCTACCTTCCAAACTGAACACACAGGTAGCCAGCACAGGAGGAGCCCAGGAGCCCCCCAATGCTGTAGATGGACACAATGAGGGACCACATCAAAGTAATCATCTCTGCACTGGGAGAGGAGCCATATCTCTTCAGCCAGGTCTCATGGATGAAACTCTGGATGTACTTTAAAAAAAAAAAAAAACAATGGACTCAGTCAACATGTTTTTGCATAATTGCACTGCTTTTTTAATTATCTTACCTGCTTAATGGTCTTTTTGATACATTTCTATCAATAACCTTTGTTGAAATCTCAGTCCCAATGAAATGAATGGGAATTTTGCCATTAATATCCCTGGAGCTGATGTTTTAGCAATGAGATCCAATGAATAAATATATCAATATTAAATACCAATTGTGAGTTCTAGTAAGGGAATAGTAGGCTGGTCCTCTGTTTCTGTGCTAAACCCAGATTTTTCCTCTCCTTGATCTTTTGCTGCCATTCCCACTTGTCTGTGGTGATAGTATGAGCTCAGTGTCCTTGGTACCATTCAGGATGACAAACACCTTCCCCAGTTTGCCTTTTCCAGCTGCAGGTAGGAGTGCTGACCTCAGATCTAGAGAGCTACAGTCCTTCCCTGCCCTATTTCACCTTACAGCCACTTGAAAATAGCGTGGGTGGTCAAGCACATGGTACAAGGGACTCCCTGAGTGATGGAGGGAGCAGAATGCCCTGGGAGCAATTCCACTCAGTAGGGGCAAAATAGCTGACTTCATGGATATTATTCACCCTTCCCTTTCCCAGTTCTGTCACATCAGACAGAAGTTCAAACCTCATGACACACAAGAGCAGTAGCAGCTACTCTTAGAACAAAGAAACCACGAGAAGTCTAATTCTGAAAGCACAAGTAAAAATCCATTGCAAATAGAGACATGAATGCCTGAGAACAGTGGAATGCTGGTAGCTCACTCTTTGAGCTCTCCATGCTTACCTCAGCAGGAGAATTGATAATGGAAACCTGCAATCCATAGTGGAAGGTTCCAGTCATGCCCAGGACAAAAGCCAGGAGAAAGAGGTTGCAGCTCATTTTCTTGCAAGAAATAAAACCAGCAAACAAACAGGTGCAGCTATCCAGACATGCCTCCAAATGTGTTGTATTTTCCTTGGGAGCTCTAACAGTCTGAGCAATGCCACACACCTGCCTCCTCTGAGACCAAGGAGCAACAGGAAAGCACAGCTACTGAAGCACAGGGCAGTGAGAATGCTGAGTAGAGGCAAAGCTCACAGATGCCTCCCAGAATCCAGTTACACACTTCAGTGCTTCAGCCTTCAGCTTTTGCCATCTTAATCTGCACTGTCATAGTTGTGGGAGCATAGTGCAATGTGCAAAAGCATTTTGTGAACAATCCCATCTATTTGTCCTTTCTCCTCCTCCTTTCCCACTTGTTATCTCACCTAAATGAATATTTTGCCCAGTGACTTGGCTGAGACTAGATAAACATTTGGGGATTGAAGGGCATTCCTTCTTTCATAGTTTGTTCACTTTTTCTTAGAACTCTCTGATAGGAGTTGTAAGAATATAGGACTGCAATGGATGCACCTCAACCCCTGCCACTGCCACTGCTCCCTGTTACTGGGGATATTCTGGCCAGCAACAGGAGAGTGATGCTGCACCTCTGTGCCTGGAATATCTCATATTCAAACAATGATTGCCAAGCACTGACAAGCCAGTTTCTAATCAGGGGAATGTCATTGCTTGAATGGACATCAAACCTCTTCACACCAACTTGCATGCAAAGGTAGTCACCCCCACTTGCAGTCTAGGTCTTTCCTGATGCTTTCTTTGGCTACTTTGGAAAAAGTTCATTTTTATATAGCGAAAGAGGAGCCTGAGATAATATTTCAACACATCATTTTGTATGGGAATAAATCACATGGGACTCCAAATTCTTCATGGTGGCAAAAGGCCATTCTGTATTCACATAACTCCTTTTTTATCCAGTTTAACAGACCTCATGTGGGACTCCAATTAGTTGGTAGTTTTCTTGCTAATTACTTTATTGGTTAGTAACAAGTTGTTATTCTCTATTTATTGGTCACTCAAACTCTTGATATCTACCTGCAGGGAGAGTTGTTTGTGAAAGACAGTTTTCATTTTTCTATCTAACGGTGCAAAACCAGTTTATGCAGGTGTAAGTTATTTTCTTCACCCAGGAATAGATTGTCATGTTAACAAAGTGTTCACATGGAAACTTGCAAAATGCTGGCTTTGACAAGGCCAGCCACTGAGTCCAGGAGAGCAGGCTTGATTTTATGAAGCTTTTCTCTATGATTTTTCTACCTAATTGCAACAATTTTGTTCTTTCGCAGTGTTAGCGCTCCCTTTGGTTTTTATGAAGTTCTTGCGGTGTGGTTTGTCATTGTTGTGTTGGTCACTGATGCAGCTGAGGATAGCTGGGGAGCTGTGTGCTCCTGCCAGGGCTCTGGGTGTGCTGTGGCAGCAGCCAGGGACAGGAGGAGCTGTGGGAGATGAGCAAGGGACAAAGAGGAAAGCACTGATGGAAGCCAAAGTCCAAGGACTGGTGCAAACTGGAGTGGGTTGGCTTGGACTCCCCAAGTCATAGGCTGGGTAATCAGTGATCACATCCACAGGAAAAGCTCCTGACTGCTACCTTAAGCCTCAATCTAGAAAAGCCTTTTGAAGCCCTACTTGGCCTGTGCATCCAGCTGTTGAGTTATCAGCTGACTGATGAACTCTTTAAGAGTAATGCTCATTGGCTGAAAGTTCAAGTCTGTATCCCTACAATACATGGCAGATGCTAGGAAAGTTTAACGTCAGTTTGAAATCCTGACTGTAAAATCTTTCGTTTTATCCATAATTTTTGAAGGACAGTGTCTAAGACGGTTCTGTTAAAAGGCTTTTACAAGTTATTCAAACAGCCTGGGGGGGAATTCCCTCCCCTGGTGAGTGGCTGCCCTCGGTGGTTCCCCAGGCTGGGATGCTGTGTGTCTTTGGAAGAGCCCCAACACCAGCTGGTTGCAAGTGAGAGCTGGCTTGTGCAGAGGAGCAGTGTTTGAGGACAGCACAGCACTAGTTTTCCCTAGTGTTGATGGTTTATTAATCAATCCAACAGAGCAAAATTATTTGATTTGCAAACAATAATATCAGCTGTGAGTCTCTGAGAATCACTTTTCAATATGTGGTTTTGCCTAACACTTTATATAAGGAAATGTGAACAAGTGTCATAGATTTCTCAGTTGAAGGTGTTTTAATTCAGTATCAATTAACCAACTTGTTAAATGCTTCAATTAAAATTTAACAACTTAGACCAACTGAAATGTAACCACTGTTTATGTTTGCTTAATCAGTTTATAGACCCCTGATTTCAGGCCACAGTCAGAAAAAAATGCTGGAAGTTGGAATTAATGTTTTCTGCCACATGTTCTCACAGGACTGGCTCTAAAAGTCAGGAAGTCAAGTAAATGTGTAAATGTGTATCATTTCTGACCAAGCCTGTTTCACACTGCCAGGTGCAGATGGCCTCTGTCCTTGCAGGGCTCTGGGAAAAGGCACAGTCCTGACTCACAGGAGCAGCCACAGCAGTGGCCAAGGGGGGCACCTCTGGACACTGGAGGACTTCTCTCTTCTCTGACCTTTATGCTCCAGGCCTCTCCCTCTGCCCAGGCAGTCCCCTCAGTCCATCCCTGCTTCCTACCCTGCAGCTCCCCACTGATCCACTTCCCCTCTTCACTCTTTGCTTCACTTCTGTCTCTTGTCCTTCCTCTGGTCCTCTCCAAAGGAATTACAGAATATTTTGCCAGCATCATTATGGTAGTGGCACTTTTTGCTTTCACTTTGTATTTCGCTCTTTCCATCTGCTCCTCACTGCTCTCTCCAAACTATAGTAATGAAAAGTATCTCTTCAGTTCCCAATTCTATGGAGTCCTCCTCTTGACTGTCTTGTCTCAAAATCCTGCACACTCCAAAGTCTCAGTGTTTGCCAAGAGCAGAGGTAGCTGCTCTTGCCCATGTCTATATATTAATGACTTCTAAAATGGCACCAACCATTTTAGACAAAGGAAAAAATGTTTCTTTTTTTTTAACACATTATAAAATTTGGGTAGTGAAAGACTGTCATGGACATATTTTATGAAAAATCCTTTTGCTAGGATCTTTTCTCCTGAGAAGCTGAGAGGCCTCAGAAATGAAATGTAAACAATGGTTATCTGCTGCTGTGGAATGCAACAGGTGCATCTTTGATTGGTCTCTTGTGGTTGTTTCTAATTAATGGCCAATCACAGTCCAGCTGTCTCAGGCTCTGGTCAGCCACAAGATTTTATTATCATTCCTTTCTACTCCTTTCAAGCCTTCTGATGAAATCCTTTCTTCTATTCTTTTAGTATAGTATTAATGTATCATTTTCTTTTAATATAATATACATCATAAAATAACAAATCAGCCTTCTGAAACATGGAGTCAAGATTCTCATCTCTTCCCTCATCCTGGGACCCCTGGGAACACCACCTCAAAAGAGTTCTTGCACAGACTGCTCTTCTGAGAAATAGATTTGATGCTCCACTCAGGCCCAGCATGACACTAATACACTCCAGAAATGTTTACAGTATTTTTATTCAAAAATGCTGTATTTTTTCTTTAAAATGTAGTTTTAAAATACACTGAACGAAACTTTACCTACTTATTTTGAAAATGTATGTGTTCTTCGTTGTAAACATGAGCAGGGCTGTGCCTTTCATACAAAGTCAAAAGAAAAGAGGTGGCTTGAGACTTATGAGATTATGACTTTGAGAAGAAACTGGGAGAAACTTAACAGTCAGGCCAGTGCCTGTGAAAGGCCTGTTCAGTGAGGAGTGTTGCCCTGTTCTGTATCAGGTTAACTGGAAAGAATCAATCTCACATCTGGGTCTTTGCCAATGTGCTCTGTGGAGGGAGCTGCGGAGAGCATTGTGGTGTGACCTGGAGATGTACACCTAAAAAAAGCTGCTGCCATGCTCCTCACCACGTTTAACATCAGCAGAGCACAGGTGCAGAACCCTACAAGATGCACCAGCAGTGTCCATGGGAGCAGAACAAATTAGAGAATTACTTGTGCTTTACAACACAGGACTAGAAGACAGCAAACAAGCCATGAAGAAAACCAGTCCAGAATAAATAGTCTGCAAAACAATGCCCAAAAGTCTGTTGTATAATAAGCCACTTAGCAAGTACTAGAAGCTTTCTTTCTAATCCATCTGTCACATGTTTTTATAGCTGAAAATAATTAACTGCTCACTATTGCTTAACAAGTAGGGGTCTATTTGAAATCACTTAATAACAGAAACAATGGGAGCACCAAGACAAGGTACTGAAAATTTCATCTGGTGTCTGAAAACAGAATTTAATCGCATTAATTTCTGTGTTAGAAAGCCCAGATTCAGGGGCAAGGAAAGAAGGAGTTCTGAGATGGAAGTTACTGTTTGGAGAAATTCTGAAGAAGTTTTCTAAAGCATTACATGGTGTTGTATGATGATAAGAGAATAAGGCATCATTCTGTCACTCTCTGATATGGATTCTAAAGTATGCATGTGTTACTCAGTACTAACAGCTGAGAACAGATTCTTGAACTTTTGCTTGGATTTATCAGTTCAAGTGTATGTTTTCAAGGTGAACCTAAGAACCTAAGAGTAATATATTGTCCCTAACTTCTCTCTTTGTGTCCCTGCAAGGGCACAGAGCCACTGCTGAATTCACTTCAGAATTCCTCCAGATAGCATCTTCCTTTCTTCTGCTACAATGGGGTGGTTTTGATCTCCTCAGGGCCTTTATAGAAACCTCCACGGGTCTTAGCTTTGAAGTTCCTTTTCCTGAACTCCTCCGAGATTTCCAGGAAGGATTTTCCCTTTGTCTCAGGAAGGAAAAACCAAACGTAGAGGGCAGTGCAGACACAGACCACAAGGAATGGGATGTAGCAGAAATGTGCTAGACTTTTCTGAGGAGGAGGAAAAAACAAGACAGTGTTGGTGACATTCTGTATGATGACAAAAAGGCCACTAATCCCTCTCCCTGCATGGTCTAAAGTCACTCAGAGAGTATTTCTGTGAATCCTGGTGAGGGCCTCACATGCCTGGATGCAAGAGCTCCCCAGCATAGACTGGGAAATTTGACTTAGCAAGAACAGTATTTTAAAATGTCTTTTTCTGTCTTTCTATATAATTGTATAGCATGGGAGGCCTCAGTAGAAAATAAGACAGGAATGTATGTTGTGGAGTTCTGCTCCCTTTGCTTCAGGAATTATCTTAAGGAATAGTGCCAGGGTCTGGCAAAGGGAATTTACATCACATCTTCAGTCCCAGCTGTTCTCAACTGAGGACAGACGAGGAATACTGATCATCCATCCCTCAAATAATTCCACTCCCAACCTCAAATCAGAAATCACCAAAGGGAACACGAGAAAATTTGGTTTAAAGGAGTTCTGGCCACTGTCCTCATAAAGATACTTTTCAAAGAAGTGCTATCTTGCTGCTTGCAATATTCTCTTTTCCTGTCATTGCCAGAGCCTCTCTCTTGCCCAGGGCACTAAAGAACTGCTTTGCTTTGGGAACGCACCACAATGAAGGGAAAGGCTGTTCCCACCAGAAACAGGTTGAACCAGAGCAGGGAGCCACAGATCATGTAAGCAGCTGGTCGGGACATTTGATCAAAAACCTCTGTGGGCAGAACTCCCGTTACACCAGCTGGAAAAAGAAATGGCAAGAAAGTTAATAATGTTGTTGACATTGCATTAAAAACAAGAGAACACAACAAGAAAACACAACATGAAGTGTGAGAGGTGAATTTTTAGGTTAAATATTAAGGGACTGGATAATTATTCAGACTTTCTCATGTTAGAATGAACTGCCAGGAAAGATTTTGTAATCCACATTATTCTTACCAGAACCCAATGGTGAGAAAGGCTTATAATTAATTCAGCTCCATGGCACTGTTGGGACTGGGACAAGAAATTACTGCCAGCTTGTGCGGCATGTGACACTGGCAGCTTGGTTCTATTCTTACCTGCCTTCCTTCAAATTCATGTGAGCAAAAAGAGTCTCACATCTCTATATTCACCATGCAAACATCCACAACATCCTGTGTATTGCCCACCCCCAGAAACTGGTGTATTCTGCCACAGAAAGGCACTTTAGTAGGGTCACAGATAGATGTGGAAATTGTATCTGCAAGCAAATAATCAGATGGCATAGCCAACAATTTCCAGGATTAAAGTGAAGCATTAGAAATTCTGGTTTACAGACCTAATGGACTGGGCAGCAAATCAAAAGCTTGTCATCCATTTAAGCCAAGAATCACTTCCAAGTGCCTTGGCCTAATAGCCAGGATGACTGAGAGGGGGAATATGACACAGAGTGAAATAGGCACAGCCTGGCCCTGCACAGCACTGACTGACCAGGGGCACCAAACTCTGTGACACAGCCAAACAGCACCTGTTGGAGTATGCTTGGAGTATGCTGCAGCTAAAGAAGGTCTGAGAGTTTCCATAAGATGCCTGCACATATCTCCAAACCCCTGCAGTACCCAAAAGTTTCACTGAAAACACTGAGGGAACTGACCTGGTCCGATTCCAAAGCTCAGGATATAGGCGAAAATGCAGGCCATGCTGAGATAAGGCATCCAGCTAATCTGAGTCTACAGCCACAGAGACCAATGGAAAACCAGTGAGGGCACTTATTTGCCACCACTGAACACCCCAGTCATATAAAGGCAAAGCCCAACTCCATTGCACTTCGATAACTGAGGAAAGTTGGTTACCTGCTGGCTCAGGGCGACCATGAAGACAATGGCCCAGGCTGCCATGAAGATGTATCCCCCCAGCAGCAGCGGCCTCCGACCAGCATAGTCTATGATCATGTTCTGCACAGAGTGACACAGGGAAATAAAGCAAGATATTTAACCTGGGTTTATATTTTCTGCCTCTTTCCTCTTCACCTTTCAATACTCCATGCCTACTTTGCTCTACAGTAACTTTCAGGATGTTTTCTACTTCATAGCAAAAAAAAAAAAACTCAAAAGAAAGTTCTGGTGGCAGGAGTCAGGAAAAAGGGTGATCAGGAGAGATGAGAATGTCCCAGCTGTACCTAAGCTCTGCCACCATCCATATGAACACAAAGCAAGAGAGTTACACCTGTTAGAGATTTCAGATAGTGATGGCAATGCAAGGTCTGACCAAATAGCTCTGCATTAACCCATCTGGCTGGGGGTGCTGACAGACAGCCTGGCTCCTGTGCCTAAAGGGCTTCCTTGGCATGAAAAGCAATGTAAACCCCAAGTTTGTAATTGCAGCAGAGGCTGCAGTCAGCAGAGTGCACTGAGAGTCTCACACAAGTGACAGATGTGATCAGCTCACAGCTTCCCGTGCCGATTACAACATAGGGGATTTTGTCCTCAGGAATTCCAGCCTCTTGGAACACATAAGCTGCATAAAAATACATCTGTGAAGAGAAGAAAGGAGAAAGCAGTAAGGGAAGACATCTGAAAATACATCCCATTGTTTTTCCTGAAGGATCATGCAGAGTGACCACAGAGGCTATTTTGACAGCATCCTTCTGAATCCTCCCATAACACACAGGTGTATTTTGGGAACCAAACACCTTCTTGGGAAGATGAAACAGGAAAGCCTTATAAATATGATTGCCTGGCAAAAGATTTTGAGAATATGGAAACTATAAGTGAGATTGAAATGAAAGCAAGCTTTGAGATCCCTCAGTTACTGAACAACTGGAAAACAATGGTGTGGCTGGCTGAAGGTGATCCCCTTTTGATCAAACAACACCCTCTGCTTGTAGACAGGTCCAAGGGTCAGAGCAGACCCTGCAGCTTGGCAGAAGGGGCCCAAAGAGGAGCTTTTAGGGTTTAAAATGTAACACAGTGTGGTAATGTAATGATTCTTATAGGCTGTATGGAAATGCTATAGGATTTGTATCTTGTACTAGATTGGTTAGTGAGAATCAGAATATTCAACACAGAAGATTTATTGTATTGTAACGGGAACCTCACTCTCTTACCCTCTCATCCTCTCTCCCCCTCTCTTCTCTCAGGCCTGCTCCAGCTGTGGCTGGCAGCTCCCAGCAGGGCCCTGCACCCAGGCCCTTGGCAATGAACCCCAAGTTCCTGACGTGGCCTCAGAGATCTCTGCTCTCTGTCCGTCCCGACCGTCCTTCCCCCGACGCTCCTACAACACCTGACATGTGAAGATCTCCACAGGCAGAGAGACACCATTCATTCCTCTCCTGCTGCCAGAACGTTGAGCCCAAGAGCTCCCAGGACCCCCAGGCTGCTCACCGAGTCGTTGCCGCAGAGCTGCATGGCGCTGCTCAGCACCACGATGCTCACCAGCTGCCAGCGCAGCCCTGGGTTCTGGAACAGCTCCCAGGGGTTCTTTGCTCTCTGGCCTTTCACTGCAGCCTGCTCTGCCAGCATCTCTTCCAGCTCTGCACTCAGGTCACTGGTGCCTCTGAGCTTCTGCAGGGCTGCAAGGACAAGGGAACCTCTTAGTCCTGGGTTTTCTCTTCAGCTGGCTGCTCTGCAGGGTGAGGGATGGAGCAGCAGGTGATGGCTGCAGAAAGCTGAAGGACAGGGCCTGTGATCATGCTGGGACCTTCACAGAGTTCATCAGCTGTGGTGCAGCCACTTGAAAGATTTGGGGGAAACGGGGTGCAAGTCCCTCACCATTGTTTGACAAGTGAGTATTTCCCATCAGTGCCATTTTAGCAGCCATGCTTCTGACTCAGATCTCAAGTGCCTTCCCTGGGGAATGCAGGCAATTAAGATGTTCTTGGTACACAGCACATATTTCCCACGGAATAACTCCAGCCACTCTGCATATGAGGCTTTGTATGCCACAAATCTAACTAAATCCTTTAATATGAATTGGCTTCAGATTTGATCCTGAGCTCTTCAACCAGCATTTATTTCACTTCATAGTTACAAAACATTTGCCACTGTGAACACAAGTCTTACCTTTTGACCTTATTACTGTAGCAAATAAGCCTATTGTAGGAAGATGCCTTTCAATTCCCTCAATAGATCAAATATATTTAAGATTATAGAAAGTTCTTTAGTTTGGAAGGAGGAAGTGATCACATTTACTACTTGATATGAAACCTCCTACATGTAAAATTTGTGACACCATTCCAGAAATGTTGGGGCCCAAGTCTCACATGAGCTAACAGTCACCCTAAACTCACCAGAGATGCAGGATTCTTTGTCTCCACGGTCAATCAAGAGATACCTGGGACTTTCAGGGAACCAAGGCAGAGCTGTGAGCTGGATCAGGGCAGGAACCACGTTGCTTGCTAAAAGGAATGGCCAGCTCTCCTCCCCTCCCAGGAGCTCCCTGGAGAAAAACAAACACAATTTACACAAGACTTTTTCCAGGAAGGAAGGGAGGGAGGGAGAGAGGAAGGAAAAGGAAGGGAAAAGGAAGGAAAAAGGAAGGAAAAAGGAAGGAAAGGAAGGAGTGGGCTGCTTGCTTTACCTTACCTGAGTCCAACAACCTGCCCCAGCACCAGCCCCAGGGCTGTAAATGATGCAGAGGTCAAGGCCACAGCTCCTCTGAGCTTCTTTGGGGCACTCTCTGCCAGGTACATGGGCTGAATGTTCATGCTCACACCTGGGCAAGGCAGACAAAGGCTGACCTCAGCTTGTGGGCAGAGGAGACAAGAATAAATGCAGGCAGCACCTCTCGAGGTTGCCAGCTGCACTCTTCTGCTGCAGGCCATGTGATAATTAATCTACCAGTGCTTGTTGTTCACCCAAACCTTCAGTTTCTCCCCTGCCCTTGTGTAACTAAACACACATTTCAATATTCACCAGTAGCAGTGGATAATGAAACTGAAACCTGTCAGGGCCTCAGCCCTGCGGTCTTTTCAGCACCAAATCCAAGGTTATATGCAATGTTTCCCTCAATTTCCCCTTTTTGAGGGGAATATCATGTTTTAAGTCCCTTATGTTGATCATTTCCTGGGATTAACTTCTACAAAAGCTTTTGTGTTGGTGCTCACGCTGGTGAGTGACTGACATTCTCACAAGCAGATAAGGATCCATTTTCAGCTCAGATTTTCCCCTTGCACAGACATGCTTGTGTGTAGTACACAAAACCCCCGTGCCTGTGTACACTTCAAAAGAAAGCCCTTAGAAGCAAAGTATAAAATCTGTATATACAACTTCTTAATTCACTTCCATGTGTCTGGTCAGCCTAAAGGATTAATTGCTTTAATATCCCGGATCATTCCTACTTAAATATCTTCTGATTGTTAACCACCTTCATCCTTCTATATTTCTCCTGTTGCCATACCTGCATTCACACCAGTAAAAAATCTGCTGAGCATGATCATTTCAAAGGACTTGGCCATTCGGCTGCACCCGGACAAGGCTGCAGCTATGATCACAAAGCCATTGTTCAGCAGCAGGGACATCTTCCTTCCAAGAGAAAACACAGTTGTGAGCACACATGTGGCAGATCAGCTCTGGCATAAACCCCTTCGTCACCCTGATTTTTGAAGATTTTTTAAGCCTTGTGATGTTTACATTCACACTTTCTGTAAATAACTTATTGTTTTGCATTCTTTTATGGAGGAAGAGAACTTTGACAGACTCGGTTTGTCCAGTGTCATTGGAGAGGTGGCACTTTCACCCTCCAATCCACTGCCACTTTTGGAAATCTATAAACCTTAGAGTCAGATAATAAACTTCCTTTTCCACCTTGAGAACAGCGGTGTGTGCATTGTGTTATTTCATGTCCTATAGTGACATCCCTTCCTGTGGCAGGTGCCCACAGAACCTCCTGGTGAACCCAGCCCTGCAGGAGGTGTCCCTGGGCCACCTCAGGGTGTCCCTGCAGTGCTGCCTTCAGGCTCTCTGAGGCCACCACTGGGTTCTCCCCCAGCCCCAGGGCTGTGTGCTCACACACACTTCCCATTTAAATGGAGAGCAATATTCCCTCAGCAAGCCATGAGCATTTTGGTCTGCAAGTGCTAATTTGTTGAAGCAGGCATTTTTCATGTGATAGAGTGTAATTGTTGTGAAACTTTGTCAGAAAGTTTTCATGCATCCCAGGAGAAATTTCTGCTGAAAACCAGGGAAAAAAGAGAACTCTATTGACCCTTACTGCTATTATTGCCAGAAATTCTCTCTAGTCCCTGCTCACTGCCTTAGCAGTCAGTCATTGTTTCTCTTATTTATGATGGAATATGATTTTATTCCAAAGTAGTACAGGGTGAAATCCCAAAAATTTAATGGATTAAGGAAGCCATATCCTTCCAGGTCTTCATAGCCATGAAATTAGTAACTCATGGCACCTCAAACCATAATGGGGTCTCCTTCATCATACAAGAGGAGCAAACCAAAGTGATAGCACATAAAGGAAAATCTTGGGGTCAAGAGACAGGGAGGCAAAAACTAATTTCCTATTAGTTTATGTAATTTATGTTGGTAACACTGTTTGGTTTGGTTTTGTTCGGTTGTTTGGTTTTTTTCTGAGGATAGCTGGGGATAGAGCTGTGTATGAAAGATGCATGAGGTAAGACAGATACTTTTCATAGGCTCAAGCACAGAGGAAAAAAATCCCACTGTGGAGATTTAATGAATACTTCCTGAAATATTTCAGATGAAAATGTGGCTACACAACCTGTGAGACATGAGGAGCTGGGATGCAGCCACTGCTCTTTGCAAGCACCCTCTGTTTTTCTAGTGTCATTCCCACCGTTTATTTTGAAGACAAATCCTTAGTCTGATCCATTATCATTGTGATAATCATTATGACATCACCCATTATGATATCATATCATTATTATATCACCATTATGATTTCCCATTTAAAAGCATGGCAGAAAACTGGGCACAAAAACGATAGAGATTATGTGAGTGGGTACTGTGGTAAGGAGCTGAGCTGAAATCCTTGTAGCCCCTCAGCTGGACTGGAATGTGATGAGAAGGTAATGTGGGGAAAAAACAGTTCCCTGATGAGTTTTGAGATCTTCATTATTTTTAACCACAGTGGGGGTTTTGCTGTAGGGATCCTAACTCCTCTTGGACTAAGGGAAGCTGCAAAGCTTAAATGAAACTGCAGCACCTCTTACCTGCCCAGCATGATGGCCATGGGGCCAGCAGCCACAGCCCCAGTGAGGCCTCCCAGAGGGTAGGCAGAGACAGTGAAGGACCAGAGCAGCAGCACCATGTTGCTCTCCAGGGGAACTCCCATGCGCTCCAGCCAGGTCGTGTTCATGAACACCTGGATGTACTGAGAGAGAGGGCAGAGCTGCAGAGCCACCAGAGAGGGGAAGGACACAGAGAAATGCTCCTTTATTATTATATCTATTATCCTGTGTTTATGCTTCCAATCTCCTCCAGTTCTTGGATGTGTTTTTAGCAAAGAATTTAGGGTGTAAAACTGTTGCTGTTGAAAAGCTGCAGTTGGTTTATATCTCTATGTGGTTATTTTTGATAATTTAAAAATTGATTTCATGGGTCTCACTTTCAATCTAAGGGCAAAAATCAACTTCAAATGATGCAGGTTGGAATACTCTAGAATTCGATTTTGCTAAAGCAGTTGAAACAAAGCTTTTGAATAAACTTGTGACACCAGGTCCTGCTCAAGGGTGGCTTATGACAACAAAGTCCTGTGCTCTGGATGTGAATTATCTCGGGGCCTTTCTGGGTCGCTGCAACCCCAAGATTGTTCAAAGTCTCTTTTCCCAGCCCAGCGCTTGAAGAAGGAGTCAGAGCTCTTCATTTCTCAGTCTCAAGGTTGTTCATTGTTTCTTATCTATAAAAAATTTTCTCCTCCCTGCCGAGGTCTGTCCAGCAGGACAGTTCCAGGCACTCTGCCTGCCCCCAGGGCAGTGTTATGTCTTTATACTGAAAACTACATGTACAATGTTTACAATCACTTTCCAATCCCTATCACCTGTGTTAGACAGTGAGCTTCTACTCTAAACCAATCTGTGAGTGCCAGCATCACAGCAGAAGATGGAGGCCAAGAAGAAGAAGGAGAAAGGCTGGACACACCCAGTTCCCTCCATCTTGCCTCCTGAACCCCCATACCAAACCCCTAAAATCTACTTTTCCACCCCGTGATAACTTCACTATTATTCTACCTAAACTGCTGTGTATTGCTGATCTTCATCTAAGGTTGGTAATTTGCTCCACGGGTCATTATCAAACCCACAGGTGTTTTGGGCTCTGTGCCAGGGCTTCTGAGACCCCTGGCAGGGTCCTGGCCGTCCTGGACAGCCAGAGGGATGTTCTGGGTTCCCATAGAATTACACAGAGGGAATAATACATCCTTGCTTTCTGTCCCTCAGCAGCAGCAGCAGCCTGCAGATTTCCAGTGGCACCCACCGTCCCCAGGGTCTGTCAGGGGCAGGCACTCAGAGCAGCAGTACTTACTGAGGCTGGGGCATTGATGATGGAGATGTTGTACCCATACTGGAAGGTGCCTCCAATCCCAGCAGCACATATTGTCAGGATCAGGATCTTGTTCTGAAGCTGAAGAAAAGGGGCAGACAATGGATGGCTTCCTTGTACAGAATAAACTGACTCAAAAGACACCGAGGCTTTGAGCTGGGGGATTTTCCCATGGCCATGGGTGCCCAGTGCATTTGGAATTCCTTGGTGTGCTGTTATTTCCATCCTTTCATGATAATAACACACATTTTAGATTAGAGTGTCTTTCCTGTGATGCTGCACTTGTACAGAGCAATGTTTAGCAGTCTGTAATGGTGCATTCAGCACTATGAGACAGGTGAAACCTGTGGCAGCCAGTGGGTTCCCATGCCATGTTCAGGTCTCCTTGGGGACATTCCTGCCCGAGTTCTGCCACTGGCTCACATTGCCCAGGGACAGCACTGATGAGCCTTGGGTAGCAGGGCAGGGCAGGGGCTGCCTCCTGTGGCATCACAGGATCAGTGCTGGTATAAAAGTCAGGGCTCTTGACTTTTTGAAGTGTGCAGAACAAGCTGTCCTGGCTGGCCCAGCTCTGCAGCTGACAGCTCACTGGCAGGCTGACAGCAGAGCCAGACAGCTTTTTTCCACTATTTTGTGCCTGTGCCTTTGTTTTCCCCATCTGCAGGTGAAATCCTGTGACAGGCAAGATGTGCCCTGAGGGAGTCTTGGGACTGGGAGCTCTGTTTCACATCTCAAGACCACTCTGAGCATGCTGGGGGCCCCTGGTCTTTAGCCTGACACCTCCTGCACAATGTTCTGGGTGGCCCAAGGCCAGGATGGCCTTTGCCAGCCCCTGCTTTAAAACCCCTCCCACTGGGAAAGCTCTGGTGTCACATAAAGAGCCCATGCTCAGGCTCGGCTGTTTGCCAGCCAGTGCAGGGCACCTCAGGCCAGATTGTGTTTTGCTACATGAATATGACCCCAGTCACCCTGAGAACTTAAATAACCCAAAGCTGAGGACCTCTTTCTGCTTTACCTGCTCAGTTTCTTCTTACAGAGCTGTCCACTAAAGAAATGTTGCTCTAGTCTCACAATAGCTCTAAAACCACAAATTCAAATAATCTTGGATTTTTTTCCCTTTCCTCTAAGTGTTTTCCTTTAAATAACTTCCATACCAGCCCAAGACAGGGTGTTCTCCAGGACAGAAATAAAGCCAGACTATTCCAAGCCTGCAGCAAGAGGAGACTGAGCTCTCCTGCCCCAGCTAGCAGCAGATACATTTCACTTGCACTTTCCATGGCTACACCACTTCCCTGTCCTGTTACTCAGAGCTGAGCTAAGGATTGGGCTCCTCATATCTCTGCTATTCCTCATTATCCAGGTGAGTTTCCTCTGCCTTCAACAGCACATTTCTTTTTCATTTACAATGTCTAGGAATATACTGCTCCTTTTGCTCATTTCCCAGCTGTCATTATAGAGTACATCCCCTACCAAGTCGTGTGTCACAGAGCTCTTTAGTGACCATGAGCTGAAGCAGGATGGTTTGTTTCTCCCTTCAGGGACCAGCTCTGTGCTCAGAGCTGAGCTGCATTTACAGAGTGACCTTCCCAAGCCTTCTGCAACACCCGGCTGCTGCAGTGTTTTCCCAGCCACCGTGGTGGTGTGCAGCTGCCAGGAGAGCCTTTACTCTGTCAGCTTTATCACAAGGACTGTCATGAACTGGAAAAATAATTCTATGCAAGCCTGACAGTATTACACAGCTTTATAAAAATTCAAATAAAAAAAAATCTGTTGATAAGAATAGTAAAATAGATGTTTTACCAGTCTCTGCAGCTTGTTCATCCTCTTTCGCAGGTTTTCCTCTGTCTGCCAAAGGCTCTGGTACTCTCAGGGTGCCCTGAAGGATTATTTAAATCTCCAGCACAGGAATGTGTATTTAGTCACCCATTACGTTAGGATAAGACACTTGATTTGGCAGGTGTTTTGCCAGCTGATTTACATTCCCAAAACTGAGCTGCATGTTCATTAGCACGATAGTTCAATTCGTTTTGTTGAAAGTCCATGCCAGTCCAGGGAAATGATTCTCCAAGATCCAGATCTGTCTAAACCCTCTTGAAGGCCAGTGTGGTTTACAACCTCAATTCCTTCTCAGAGCATCTGGCACAGCTACCACTATCGCTTCTCTGATTGAATGTGATCAAAGCAGAAGGGAAGTACAATTTTTTTTTTCCTAATTGTATTTGTCCTGGCACACAATCTAGAAAGACAAAGCAGACTATTTCCCTTGGTGCCATCAGTGACAGGAACAAATGAAGCCCAAACCTGGTTATCCAAGGCCTTTCCCTGTGCTCCTGTCTGTGTCCTGGTGACAGAGAGGCAGCGCAGCTGCTGCTGGAAAGGCTGTGCATGAAGGCACAGAAGGCTGTGCTTGTGCTCCTGCTCCCTCCCCACAGCCTGGCACAGAGCACACAGCCACACCTGGAGCTCCTGTCAGCAGTGACAGCCTTGCTTCTTTCTACAGAACAGAAAGGCCCTCCCTGGCAGTGGGATGTGGCATTCACATTCTCAGAAATGAGAGACATAATTCTCTCTCTCACAGGATTTTTCCTGGAGAAGCACAGAGAGAAGAATAAAAAACAATTCTTGTCTCTACCTGCTGCTCCTGTTGTTTTGCACATGTAGAATGTGCTAGGAAGATTGTTTATTGTCAATTGGATTCTGCTGAGGATTGTTTTGTTTCCTTGGCCAATCACTCAAAGCTGTGTCCTGGCTGTCTGGAGACAGTCACAGTTTTTCTTTAGTATGCTTTAGTATTCCTTGTAGTATAGTATCCCTTTAATATAGTATAGTATAATGTAATATATTATAGTTTAATAAAGCAATTGTTCAACCTTCTGAATCATGGAGTCAGATGTCAGTCATTCCCAGACATTGGGGGTGCTCTGCATTCAATAGTGGGAAATGGGGAATCCTTATGAATCCTAGAGATGGAGGCACACTGCACTGCCTGCAGTAACATTAAAGCTCCTGCTTCACAAAATATCTGGTCTTCAGGAGTAATCATCCTTCTAACATCCTTTCATCCTGGAAAGTGAGATTTGTGAGGGCCCTGACAGGTTTCAGAGAGTTTGAAATAATTGAAATGTTTTTAAATTCCTCTTTGTCACTATTCAGGTTTTACTGCACCTGAACAGAAATATGAGCCTGTTCCACATCACAGAGTAGTCTCTGGTGAATCTGTAGCCAGGGATGTGGTGCTGAATCATCTGCAGCCACTAAGTGGCAGAAGAAGTACAAAATTTGCTGTATCAGGCTCTGAATGCAGCATGCCGGCACTGTGCTGCCTGTGGAATGTGGCAGGGCTTGGATGGATGCTTCCAGCAGCTTCCCAAACAATAACTGGGAAACAGACATGACTGTACCACTCAACAGGCACTGATGGAGAGTTTAGGCGGCATATATCAAGAACAGTAATTCATTCAAAAAAGGAAAGCTCTCATTCCCTCCTGCTGTCTGCTCTGAGCTTGTGCCAGCTGCCAGCGGTGAGGGAAGTGCTGTGGGTGGGCAGTGATGCTGGGGATGGTGGCACAGGCTGTCCCTCCCTGTTCCAGAGGCATAAACTGGATGTTGCTGTGGTGAGATCTATGTGCAGCTGGCTAGCTGGGAGCTCCAGAAAGTTGTCCTCCATCTTTTCTAGCAACAGCTGCCTCGATGAGCAGTGAAGGGATAGATTTTTTTCATCTGCACAGCATCTGTATTACTCCTGCTTTGGTGCTGAGAGATATTCACACTGTTTGTGTTTCTAACTGGCTTTTTGCTGCGCCTTAAAAAACCCCAGCTTTCCCAATGTTTCATCCTTGTTGTCAGAGTTTCAGAGTCACAGTTGTAGATGAGGAACCTCTGGGGTCAGGGTCTGTCACCAGGGCACAGCCACTGCTCTGCAGTTACTCAAACTCCTGGTGCTGGAAGCCTTCACACAAACCCGGCAGCTTTCCAGCAGTACTGGGGGACCCACCACCCTCTTCCTTCAAATCCTCTCCCACTGAACTCAAACCTGTCATAACCAGGGTGAAATATGATGCCACGTGCATGGGAGAGGAGCTGTGTGGAGGATGTGATGGCAGGGTCTGCTTGCAGTTATCTGGCTGCAGCAAGAAGTGCTAATCCTGCCATTAGGAAAGGCCATCAACACATGCTCTTTGATCTGTCACGAACTGAGAGGTTCCAATGTTTTAGTGTGTTTTTACACCAGAATCATCTGGACCAACTTCAAGGGGAGAAAAGGGGCCTCATTTCCATCTGTGAGGCTTGGATCTACAGGATGAATGCTCCCTACAAACACTACTCTGTAAATTGCAGAAGGAATCTGGAGTGCCTCCCTGGCTGGTTGCTGACTTTCCCAAGCTCCAGCCTGGCTATTTCTGCAATCCCTTCTCACTTTTCTGTAAGGACCATCACTGTAAGATACAAAACGCCTCTGTTTGCTTGTCCTGACTCTTGCAGAACTCAGAATACAAAGACAAGTAATAAGATCGGCAAACAAGCAGCTTTCTCAAGAAGCATGCAGCAGGTTTGCTGATGTCATGGTGAAACCAATGTTTATTTAGTTGTTGAAATGGATTTTTCTTTGTAGGAAATGAGTGCCCTGCTGTGACACCACTATCCTCAGTTCCAGCAGTTCACTAATGTTCTTTATAAAAACCCCACAATTTATGTAAGTTCAAGGCACTGCATAAGAACTTCAGGAAATGAGCTTCATCACAGAGGTTTCTCAGGGCAGGGACCCAGTGCTGCCAGAGCTTCTGTTACCACACAGAGTCACTGGGACCCTTTCCAGAGCAGTGGAGATCCATGGGAGCTGAGTCCTTTGAGGACACGAGGGCTGAGACAGCCAAGGGAACTTGCTGCTTTCCCTTGCTAGCTGGGATTTTTGGATGTCAGAAGAACAGCTGTATGTTCTGTGTGTTGGATCAGCACTCTGTCTGTTCCTCCACCTGATAAGCACTAGGTCTTCTCTAGGAAAACTGAGAAAACCCAAAATACTAGAAATAATGAAAACACCTTTTTATCAGTCCATTGTGAGCTGTAGGTCATACTGTGGCTGAACTATTTATTTTCCTTCCATCTCTGTACCAGACACTGATACAGGCACTTAGTTGAAATTGAGCGACCTCAAGGCCAGACGGAACAAAGTCCTTGCCTGAACAAAACCTCTGTTCCTGTGAGTCAGAGAAGGGCATTTAGACTCTACCAAAAGGCACCAAATGTTGCTGAAGTGTTCCCATCAGAAGAGAGGAAAATATGTGCAGCAGTGTCAGAGTGTCAGACTCATCCTGCTTTCTTATTTAACTGTCCCTTCAGACAGAGCTTTTCATCAGAGCTATGCCCTGGCTCATTGAGAGGCAGCTGGACTGGGACACACAGTCCTGCCTCTGGTGAAAACCCAAGTACAAACACCTTTTCTGACTCCTTGTAGGGGTCTCCAGCAGCTGACAGCACACTCAGTTGATGTGCTGCTATTGTGAGCTGAGCACGGACCTCTTTTTATAAGACACAAGCATTATTTTTCTGATTTGTTGATTTGGCCACAGTGCTTATGAAATGGATGTTACAAAATAAAGGCCCCTGAAGGATATTCCCTACTGACAGCTGTGGGAGGTGACCTGTGGTGTAGGGGACAGATCACAAGGCAGAAGAATTTAACAAGAATTATTAAACACTGGAGAAAAATAACTGTGCAAAGAGACAGACATTTTCTTGTTTGATGTCTTCAACTCATGATCAGAGGCTGTTTTGGAAGAGGTGCTTTATTTGGATATGTGATGAGGCTCTGCTCAAGGGGATTTAAACGAGATCTTTCTCATGCCAGACACAAAGCTGTATTTTTGAACTAAAAACCATAGGAAATAAAAATAATATTAACTGTGATTTACAGCAAACCCTGTGCAAACCACATGTCCTTGGAGGGCTGAACTCTAAGTGCTATCTTTAGTTTCTTTCTAACAAACAAACAAACTTAAAAATCCATCCAATTCTGTATGATTCACTTTCTCCTGACTTCAGCCATCACACTCCAGAGTTAGCTGATTTGGAACAAGAAATCCTTTAATGAAGGAAGAAAAATTTATATATGGCAATTACACATGGAAAAGTAAACATTTCAAGTGCCTCAACAGTTATGATTACACAGCTTATCTATGCACAGCGGGTTCATGGAGCTCTTGGCCCCTCTTGTCCGTGCCACCAAGGACTGAGTTTGGGGGCTGAAATTACCTCCCAGAAAGGTCCTGGTTGGTGTGCCTCACTTGTTCCTAGTGCCAGGGCATCAGGCATGTAGAGATCTCTTCTACACCAAGGCTACCAGGGGTCTCACATCCTGGGGAGCACAGTGGGTGAGACCTTGAATACAACAGGTCTGAGGCACACCATGGTCTCATACCTACTGGGGGAATCTCTCACAGTGGGTGTGGGGTGTCTCTGTTTTCAGATGAAGGAAGGATCTGGGACTGTGAGCAGGGGATGGAGCATTACCCAAGCAAGGGGCTTGGGGTTATGTGGCCAGGGAGTGAATGCTGTCCCTGAGTACCCCACAGCCCAGCTGGAGGAGATGCCTGAGCGTCACCAGGCCAGGCATGACTCGTCACGTTACAAAACATCATCAGATGAAGTTACAAACAAAATGCCAGTGCCATGGAAGAGCAGAGGGCACAGGCAGGGCTGGACACTCACAAGTGCGTGCCTGGGGCTGTTTTCCTGCCCCATCAGCTGCGGGCGGGGTGAGCGCCCTGCCAGGGGCGCCAGTGCTCGTTAGGGCCTGTGCTGACACGGCACAGCTCCTTTCATCCTGCGAGCCCCGGACTGCTGCGCTGGGCAAAATGGGAGCTGCTGCCTTTAAAGAAAGCAGCTGTTTATCCTTGAAACAATTAGAGACGGCAGTCAGATCTTGAACTCGTTACTGAGCCCAAAACAATTATGATAAAAACAAGTTCCAGATGGGCACAAAAGGAGTTGTTTTTGTCTTTACTGAATTAGAATGGATTCCATGTCTTCAAGTTCCTCTGGTATTTATGGACAGGAAACATGAATTACACACAATAATTTACTACAAACAAAAGAGATGACCGCTGCAACAGCCCATTTATCTTTGCTCATGTGCCTTCTTGAGGTTTATGTGCTGTTTAACTCATGGGGAGAGTTAATAGCATTTTTCTCTGTTTTCTAACTCTGCAGAAACTGAGACGGGAAGCTGTTGAATTTATGCTGCAGGTTACTATCACTGGGCCTGCAGATGCACAATGGGTAAATATTGTCTGACAAAGAGATACCATCATGTGTCAGTTCTTCCTTTGAAGGACTTGTGCAAAGGTTACAGTTGGGAGTCCTTCCTTAGGTCCTCTGGCTGCTCCAAGAGCATGCAGACGGAAACTTTTTTCAAAGCCTGTCCAAAATGGACTGAAGTCTGGGCATCACACATATTTGTGTGGAAACTTTGAGTTTCTGACATCTTGGGTTTTGAGGCTGATGCTGCACACTGACAGCAACATTGAGCTGATCCCAGAAGGAAGGGGGGCCCAGCAGATGGCAGGAAGCAATGGCACACCACTGTGCTACATCTGCTTGGAGTCCCCAGGCAGGGTAGGACAAGGCAGGAGGAATACAGTGAAAAATCTCCTGGACAGTGTTTTGCTGGCAGTCCCTCTTACCTTCTTGTAGCTGAGACAAAGAGTTTGGCTTTGTTGGTTTTTTTCAGTTTTTAGTTAGATTTCATGATTTTATAAAAGGCCACATGTCAGCATCACTGTGAAGGGGTGTGTGTGTGTGTGTGAACCCAAATATGTGCCTGTGCTGATGGAAACTTGTGGAAGGCCAAAAACCCATAAAATGTGACACGGATTGTAATAAAGACTAAAGCTGCCCTGGGTGTACTGTAGTGCATGAAGTCAGCTTGGCTGAGCTCCCAAGGGACTGAGATCATGGGCAGAAAGCAGCCTGGGAACTCAGGGTAACACTGAGATTTGTTTGGCCTCTCCCAGTGGGAGCTGCTGAGCTTCCCCATGCATTTCATCACTTCTTCCCCTTCCCCCATAAACCTTAGAAAACAGGCCTTAAGTAGAAACCTGAACAAGTGGAGCTCTCCAGCTTTGGCTAGAAGGGAAGAGAAAAAAATTGAGAAACTGATTATTAATTTTTATTTAGATTTTATGCAATGTCTAATTTGCACATAGTCTTTCACAGAGAGTAAGTGGGATTGATTATTTGGATTCCCATCCCTGTGGAGCTAGTGAGGGCCTCCTTGCAGCAGAGAGGCTCCCAGTATTCATCTCCCAGCCTTGGTTCAAAGAAGGAAGGGGCAGGTATCATGGTGCTTGAATTCAGCTTGTCTGGTGTGCACAAGCAGCAAGAGCAGATAGGAAACCTCTAACTCCCCACCCAAAGGAACAGGACACTTATTCATTTATTATCCATTTATTGACTCTCAGTTCTTCAACTCAGTTGCCCATTCTGCTGGGTTGGGAGCTCTGTGGCATGCTGGAGGGCTGAGATGCAGCAGTGCAGCACTTGGGCTGAAACAGCCACATGAATAAGGGCAGCCCTTTGCAGAGCTCCTGGCCCAGTGAATTTCCCTGCAAGCTCAGCTGCCAGAGCTCTCACATCCATCCCAGCTCCCACCAAAACCTGTGCCCACGCAGCCAAGCCTATTGACATTGCTGCAGTTTGGGGTGCAAGTTCCTTGCTCAGCTCCATTCCCAACATCCCTAAAGCAGCTCCTCCTTCTCCCCCAGCCCCATCAGAGGTGCTCTCAGCACTGCAGCACTCCAGGGCGCTCAGGAGCCCATTCTCTGCTCTGACAGACCCCATCAGTCTCTTGTCCTCTCCCCTCTCTCCCCCATTATGTTGCTTTAACCTCATGTCCCGTCATCTTCCATCTGGGTTTTGTATTTCATCAAAGGGCAGTCAGGATGGAGGTGGTGGAGGACACAAAGACTCCCTTCCCCCTCGGTAATTTCATTTCCCATTAATGGAAGGTTTAAACGGAAATCTCAGGGCTCATTAAGGCTCTGATGACAGCTTAACCCTCTGCAGCACAAACCCAACACCAGGCCCGTTCCTCATCTGAATCCAGGGTTGCTGTAACATTAGACCCGACTGCTGCGCAGGGCAGACAGGTCTGGGAAGCACAATCAGCAGGAGAGTGAAGGATGCCAGGTTCCGGGAGATGTGTATCAGCTCTGGGTCTCAGGAGCGCTGTCTGAGTGGGACACACGGGCAGAGACAGGATCTGCTTTCTTCTGAGGGCTGAGACAGACCCTGCTCCCTCCAGAAGGCTGAGCACAGACCCTGCTCCCTCCCAAGGGCTGAGCACAGGCTCTGCTCCTCCTGAGGAGGGCCCAGCGCAGGCTCTGCTCCTCCTGAGAGCCCAGCACAGGCTCTGCTCCTCCTGAGGAGGGCCCAGCACAGGCTCTGCTCTTCCTGAGGAGGGCCCAGCGCAGGCTCTGCTCCTCCTGAGAGCCCAGCACAGGCTCTGCTCCTCCTGAGGAGGGCCCAGCGCAGGCTCTGCTCCTCCTGAGGAGGGCCCAGCGCAGGCTCTGCTCCTCCTGAGAGCCCAGCACAGGCTCTGCTCCTCCTGAGGAGGGCCCAGCGCAGGCTCTGCTCCTCCTGAGAGCCCAGCACAGGCTCTGCTCCTCCTGAGGAGGGCCCAGCGCAGGCTCTGCTCCTCCTGAGAGCCCAGCACAGGCTCTGCTCCTCCTGAGGAGGGCCCAGCGCAGGCTCTGCTCCTCCTGAGAGCCCAGCACAGGCTCTGCTCCTCCTGAGGAGGGCCCAGCGCAGGCTCTGCTCCTCCTGAGGAGGGCCCAGCGCAGGCTCTGCTCCTCCTGAGGAGGGCCCAGCGCAGGCTCTGCTCCTCCTGAGGAGGGCCCAGCGCAGGCTCTGCTCCTCCTGAGGAGGGCCCAGCGCACCCAGCGCAGGCTCTGCTCCTCCCGAGGGCCCAGCACAGGCTCTGCTCCTCCTGAGGAGGGCCCAGCGCAGGCTCTGCTCCTCCTGAGGGCTGCGTGCAGCGCTGCTGCGGTTCCCCAGGTCCCCTCAGCACCCGGTGGCACCACACATCTCTTGGTTTCTTCCAGCGATCTCGCGCAGCTTGGAGAAGCGCCTCACTGCTCCATCAGGAGCGTCCTCTCACTGCAGGAGAGGTTACTGAAAACCCCAAGCCCTTCGTGCCTCAGCGAACACAAGACCCTTCTGATCAGCCAAGCAAGCGGCAACACACCCGGGCTGGAGCAGCGGCACCGCTGCCCTTCTCCCAGCGGGCTCCTCTCCCTCCGAGCCAGCGGGGC
>NW_005054483.1:428662-433748 GCF_000277835.1 Geospiza fortis | reverse complement strand
CCCGCTCCGCAGGGTGGCAGAGCACTGCTGTGTCATCCCCAGGGGCTCCTGTCCCACTGCTCCAGCCTCCCCCGAGCGCTGCGAGCCGGGCCAGCCACACAGCGTCCCTTCCTGTCACGGGCACCTGCGTGGGGAGAACTCCTTCCAGCCTTTCCCTGCCACACACCACCTTGGGTTTCCCTTAACTCAAACCCCATCTGTTGCACCGTGTGTGGCTGCTGCTGTTGGGCTGGTTGGAGAGGGCTTTATTGTAGAGAGGCACAAGAAGTAATTGATTTGGTTCTGGGTGCTGAATTGTGGCTGTTTGACCTCTCTAGAATTGTAGAGAAATCTTTTCCATACCTGGAGAGGTGAGACACTCTGATGTGTCAGGGTACCATGTGAGAGGGTCCCACTAGAGGGTGGAGCAGCTGTCTGGTGTCCTGGGGTAGTTCTGAAGGGACAGGTGCATGTCTGAGCACTCATTCCCTGTGGACAGTGTGATGGGCTGCTCCGTGTGATGAGGAGAGATCTCTGTCCACCTCCTTTTCTCTCTCCTCTCTCTTCTCTTTCAGATATGGAGGCTGATCACCAACTTCCTCTTTTTTGGGCCCCTGGGATTCAGTTTCTTTTTCAACATGATATTTCTGTATCCTTTGGTCTCAGTGAAGTTCTCTGCTCCCATTTTAGCTTAGCTGCAGCTCCCCCCATCCATCTTCCTCCCCAGCATGGCTTGCCTTGGCAGCACTCTAGGGCTGTGGGTTCTTCCCTTGGCTCTTTTGAATTGAAGCCCCTCCTGCCCCTCCATCTGTGCTTGCTGCAGGGCAGACCCTGCCCAAAGGGAAGCTGGCAGTGCTGCTGCTGTGGCTCTTGCTGGAGCACAGTGCCCATTCCTGGGGTAAGCTCTGGCTGAAGCACAGCAGGTGCCTCTCTCTGTCCATGGGGTCAGTGGGGTGACGTTTGCACTGCTCTGCTCTGGGCTGAGCTTGCAGCAGCTTGTTCCTGGGCAGTCCCGCTGTGGGCACAGGGTGGCCAGCTGTTAATTTCCTATACTGCAACCCTCCCTTCTCTCCTGCCCTCAGGTACAGGTACTGCCGCATGCTGGAAGAAGGCTCCTTCCGTGGAAGGACGGCTGACTTTGTCTTCATGTTCCTCTTTGGAGGGTTTCTCATGACAGTATCCTTTTGAGCTGGATGAGGCTCCTTGGTGTGTCTGAGATGCTATGGATAGTGTAGGGCTTGCCTGCTACCTCTGTGTCCAGGTGTGCTGTGGAGGAGGTCTTGGTGCTTAATTAATTGTTTAACCAATGCAAGGTCCATCCCAATAGGAGTAGGTGACAGTCTGTGATATGTGATGCTGTTCACAGGGGTTCTTGGATGAGGGGGGAGATGAGCATCTGACTCTGTTTCAGAAGGCTTATTACTTTATTTTATATATATTACATTAAAACGATACTAAAAGAATAGAAGAAAAGGTTTCATCAGAAGGCTGGCTAAGAATAGAATTAGCAAGAATGATAACAAAGCTTCTGTCTCGGACAGAGAGTCCGAGCCAGCTGACTGTGATTGGCCATTAATTATAAACAAACTAACATGAGCCAATGACAGATACACTTGTTACATTCCACAGCAGCAGATAACCATTGTTCACCCATTGTTTACATTTTGTTCTTGAGGCCTCTTAGCTTCTCAGGAGGAAAAATCCTAAGGAGAGGATTTCTCATGAAAAGATGTCTGTGACAGTGATACATTGTGTAATTGGTTTTAGTCAACTGGTGGGATGTCACTGGGGCCAAGTACAAAAAATCACACTTGATAATCTTAACAAAATTACAAATACAAAAATTAGAATTATTTCTGCTAGACAAAATAACATTGTTGTTATCAATTTTTACAGCAGTACCAGCCGTTCTCAGGCACACACGCCCTTTACCAGTATATATGAGTACAGTTTTCTGATCAGTGACTGGATGAATTTCGAAGTGGCAACTGCTCTGTTCAGTGTGTAGGCACACATCTTGGGCATTAATAGTATTGCTCTCACAAATGCCTGCTGAGCAGCACAGCTGCTTCATGAACCTCCTTGGTGCCCCAGGCCTGCCAGGCCTGTGCCCTGAGAGCTGGGAGAGCTCTGCTGAGCAGCTGCTGCAGGAGCACTTCTGGCTCTATGGCACAGCTTGTGCTCCCCATCTTTGCCACCCTTGGCTTGGCCAGTGCCTCACCCAGTGTGCCTGGAGGAGAGGAAGCTGCCTGAGGTTGTGCTGGAGCCCCTGGCAGGGGCTGGGCTGCCTCATCCCTGAAGGACACGTGGCAGAATGCTCAGGAGGCCACGTGTTCTGCTGCAAGAACTGTCCAGCTGTGCCAGGGCCACTGACTGAGCTCTGCTGAGTGCAGCATGGCTGGGACTGCATGAGGCTGGCTCAGGACAGGGGCAGGAGCGTGGAGCCATGAGGACAAGGAGTGGGTTCCCACATACTCAGCACGTGTGAGCCCAGAGCTTGTGGCCTGTCAGTAGCTGGAGGTACCATCACACAGTTCTGTTCTTTTCACAACACAGTAATCTGATGGTGAAATTTATTTCTCTCCCAAGCATAAACCTTCTCTGAATATCTTCTGCTGTCCTATGCAGATGGCTCAGAGCACTGCTGTCCCCATGGAGCTCTGCATGAAGCTGTGTGAGCCGTTAGAATCCAGGTGGCTGCAGCAGCCACGTGCTTGGCCAGATGTGGATTTGGAGTCCAACTACAACAAGGGCAGGGGAAATTTTTGCCTTTCTCTGTCTCCTCGTGCTCTGAAGAAGAAGACTGAAATCCGAAGAGCCATCTCACTGCTGAACTTCTTCTGTAGAAGGCAGATACTGGATGTGAGCTAGCTGTTAAGATATGCCACTGTCCCAAGTGCTGTAAGAATGTGAAAGCCCTTCTTTGAAGGTCATTTTGATGTTCATTTTGCAAAGGTGACTACAGAGCTCTCTGGTCTCTAATGGTTGTAGACATCAGCTTAAGGAGAGAGCAACCTGCATGTGCACTCCAGAGTGTCTTGTTCTGGGGTGGCATGGAGGGAGATGTGTGTGGGGACAGTGGTGGTGAGTATATCTCAGCCAGGAAAGGCTTGGTGACATGGGCAATGTCTGGGAATGCTGACCAGCTGTCTCTGGTTTGGGTTTCCTGTCCCAAAGCACGCTGTGCTGCCTGGAGGTGTGCACAGTGTGGGGAGGTTTTTCCTTGACTCTGTAGTTCCCAGCTGTTTGGACTCTTTGCCAGCCTGTTTTTCCTGGGCCAGGCTTTCACCATCATGCTGGTGTACGTGTGGAGCCGCAGGAACCCCTACATCCGCATGAACTTCTTTGGGCTTCTTAACTTCCAAGCCCCCTTCCTGCCCTGGGTCCTGATGGGATTCTCTCTGCTCCTGGGCAACTCCATCATCATCGATCTGCTGGGTGAGTCAGAGCTGGTGGGTGATGGCAACAAGGCCACCTTGCAGCCTCAGTGGTCAGTCCTCATTGGTGCTACTGGGACACTGGCACGTCCTCTTGGCTCCACCTGACCTGAGATGTTGGGTTTCCTTAGTGAGCTGCCTGAGTTTCTGGGTGGCTGGGCTTTTGCTTGTGACCTGCTTTTTGGTGTGTGTGTCTGTGGTGGTGGAAGCTGGGTATGGTGAGCTCTGACACTGCTGTGTGTGGTCTCCTGGGTGTGCAGTGCTGCCCTCAGGCTCATGGGCTCCCCGTGTGCTGATCACAGCAGCCTGCAGCATCCCTGGCTCTGGAGGGAGCTGGATGTGGGCACAGCTGGAGGATTCTTAGAGTTTGGCCCAGCAGCTCTGGTTCAGCTGGCAAAGGAGTCACAGCTGTGCCTGACCTTGGTGGCATCTCTCCCCAGGGATTGCAGTGGGTCATATCTATTATTTCTTGGAAGATGTTTTCCCCAATCAGCCTGGAGGAAAGAAGCTGCTGTTAACCCCGAGCTTTCTGTAAGTAAAATAGATTCTTTTGGGGCTTTACTGTGGGCTTTCCCAACCCAATCACCTCCAGAGCAAACTGTGACCATAAGAGGCAAGTGCCTGCTGCCAGCACCTCAGCTCCACAGGTCATGGATTGCTGCATTATTTGCACATTATATACGCCTGTACAGGGCCCATGCAGCAGCAGCTGCCACCTTCAGCTTGCTAGTAGAACCAGTCTGCTTGTGGAAATGCTGGATGGAGGCAGGATTTTTTTAAAGTATTTCTGTAGTTTAAGAAAGCAGAATTTGTTCTGCTTTGTGCACTGACAATCAACTCTGACCGGGTGATAAGGAAGGAGGCACTGCCATCACCGTGTGTTGAGCTGAGCAAAAGAATGGTTGGTGATGGTGCAATGGGCCAGTGGCTGTGGCTGACAGCCAAGCCCCACAGAGGGCCAGGCTGTTCCTAGGAGGGCTGGGGGTTTGGCATCCTCAGCTCAGTTTCCTAACCTGCCTGCCTGCTGGATGGGCATGTCCCTTGCCAGGAAGATGGTTTTTGACACACCTGAAGAGGATCCCAATTACAACCCTCTCCCTGAGGATCGTCCAGAACACCAGCCTAGAGACCAAGACCAGCACGAGCAGCAGCATCCACAGTAGCATGGGGGACTTCCTCATGTGGCCAGACTCCTCCCTCCTGGCTGGACTTTGGCTGTGGCCCAGAGATCCTTCTGGAATAACAGCAGTTGCCATTCTGATGTGTAGTGTGTCGCTGTTTGTGTGGGTTACCCATCCTCCCCTTGTACAAAGTGGAGCCACAGAGCTTTGCACACAAGAACTCCTGAATGCTTACAGAGGTGTTCTAGGGACAGGGCTGAAGCTGTGCTGGCTCCTCAGTTCCCTGGTGTGGAATAACTATCAAATGGGGTGTTAAACCAATTCTTCCTTCTGCTCTCAATGACTTGCTGTGTGCCAGGTCACTCTTGCCCTCTGTACAAAGGTGCACCTGGCCCTCACTCTTGTGAGACCTCTTTGTGGGCTTTCAATGAAGTAGTTCTGTACCATGGTAGAATGCAGCTCAGCCTCTTTCTTTATGTCCCCCACTCCTTTTCTGGTGGATGTTTCCAAAGAGTCTTTACATTAAAGTCTTTATTTTTCAGTTGTGTG
>NW_005054483.1:419361-428645 GCF_000277835.1 Geospiza fortis | reverse complement strand
GCCAGGTGTGGGATTTTCTTTTCTGGTGGGCAAGGCTGGAAGATGTCCTTTCCCTCTTCTCTCAGCAGGGCTGCAGAGCATGAGAAGGAGTGTGGGGGATGTCTAATTGGATAAAGGGGTGCCTGGGAAAGGACAAGGGATTGAGCTGGACACTTGATCCAGGCAGTGGCTGGAAGCAGGAATTGACACTGGCAATAAAAACTATCTGCACCTGCAGTGTAATTCCACTCTTGTTGAATTTTTTAGTTCTGAAACTTAAACATCTGAGTTTCTGGGGAAAATGAAACAAGCTCATCCCTACCCTGCCACCTGTATGAAATGGATCTGATCACTCTTGCTAGCACAGTACCCACTGTGCTTGTACCCAAATTCAAAGGAGTCTGCACACATGGTATCTTAACAGCAGCTCACTCCTAACAGTGCTGGCTGCTCAGACCTGCAAACCACCACCAAACTATGAAATGGGAGTAACCAGCATCTGATTGAGCACATACACAAACCCCCACACATACCAACTCCCTCTCCCCTGTAGTCTTCCAGTAAAACACTTTATCAAAAATCAGACCTGATTTGAACACGCTCTTGCTGCACTTATGCTTCCCTCTGCAAAGAGGCTGAGAGGCCTGTACAGGTGGTAATTTGTTCTAAAGATACAGTGGCACTAAAGGTAATGATAACAGAGCTGGGGCTTCAGTCCCTAGAAGGAGTTTGTCTTTGAAGTCTTCAGATGTTCTGGTTTAAACTGCCTGAGATGGGGCTTTGAAATCTAACAGTTGGGCTATGCTTTTAGGTGGGGTACCAGATTAACCCAAGGAATTGTGATTGCAGAGCAAGAAAGCTGCTCCTGGCTCTTCCCCTGTAGTCCTAATGCTACATAAAGAAAGGTGTCTGAAGTTCCCATCTTTCTGGACTTGGTCCCTTGACTGTCCTGCTTTGTCTCTGCTGCTTCGAGGAACAATCTGTACAACCTCTCTGGCCTTGAGAAGCAGAGAGTGCTGCAGTCCGTGTGTGCCTGCACCTCATTGTGAACTTGGGGATTAGTAATCACAACCTTCACTAAGCAATTAAAAAACTGCACCACAGATGCTAATTTACAGCAGTTTCACACATACTTTAGTCAAATTCCCTGAAGAGGCTGCTGGCAGAAATCCCCAGTCATACAACAAGGGAAGGCTCAAGTGTTCTCAAGAAGGCTCAGAGTTTTTATGTCCATGAGCCAAAACATGTTTTACATGGGAGGCTAAGATGCAGCAGCAATCCCAGCCAGGGTTTGTCTTCCTTGCTCAAATAACCTTTCAACCTCTCTAATATGAAGTAATGCATGGAGTACCACTCTGGCACAGGAGCCTAGGATAAGACTGAATAACATTATTACTAAATTGCAAGTTTTCGGTTTCTGCAGACTAACATCTGGAAAAAGTTCCCTCCCCACCCAGGAATCAGAACTGTCTCTGTTATTACTCAAGTCTAAACATGATAAATTAAGACCAGAAAGTGTTTTTTGACTGAGCTAGCATGGTGGGTGGATCAGCAAGGATCATAAAACCTATGGCTTTATCATAAAGGCCTGAACATAACTGTCAGGCTGCCAGCAAAATCTGCCTTGCTTGCAAGACTCATCAGTCCTGGCAGTGAATGGTAGGAACTCTATCAAAGAGATGAGGCACCTCAACAGCAAGATAGATTCTAATTAGTTCGTAAGCAAGCTTGGATTTTTCTTTAAATCTCACTTCAATGGATTTTGGTTTTAAACTCCCTAGAGAAAGACAGGTTGTTTCTTGGGTTGCAAAATGCTGACACTGCAGTGCTAAGGGCATTCATGACAGCCACTTTGCTTTGAGTGCTCTGTGCAGTGCAGCTGGCAGTGTTTGTGCTGACAGTGACCACAGCAAAGGCACTGGCTGCAGAGGAGCTTCAGTCTCAGTGACTGGAGGCTTTACCTGCTGTACCAGTGCAGAGACTGTGCTGTTTCCAGATGCAGTCTTCACAAAAAACAGGGTTGACCACACACCAGGCTGACATCTGACAGAAATGACTCTCAAGTCTGTGATTTCAGTTAAACTGTTTTACCTTATTGAGGAAACCAGCTGAACACCTCCCTGAGGTCATTACAGACTGTGCCAAGTCTGGGAGCAGACCAATCCTTAGAGAATTGTTTGCTGCTTCTAGTTCTAAATCTCCTCCTCACTTTCCCCTGCACCAAAAGGTTTTGTGCTGTTGTACCTGTTGAAGTAAAGCACTCAGGAAAAGTGAATGCATGTGAGTGTTCAGCATTGTACCCAAAAGCATTAATATTTGGCCCTGTTACCCTCAGTTACCAGAACAGCACAAAACATGGTAACATTCACTGTTCATGCAAACTGACTGAACTCAGCCTACATTGTATGCATTCCTTTTATTTAAAAAGTTGTCCTAGGAGTGCACATTGCACCTATACAAAAGAATCTTTCCACTGTCCACACACAGGTACATGAGGGCTCCAACACCTGCCACAGGTCCCAGCTGGGTCACGCTGCTCGCTCAGCGCTCCTGGGACGTGGCACTGGGGTGGAGGGGGGGCAGAAGTCAGCAGTACTGGGAACTCGTGGCAAGTGGAATGTGTGTCCCCTTCAGAGACAGAAAGACCCCTGCCAATTCTAGATCCATCTGGGGAGAGGAATAGGGATAAAGTCTGTAGGAAGAGCACCAGTGTCACAACAGGAGGGTTACCAGGCTGGAGCAGTATTGGCCAAACGTCTCATGCGCCTGAGGGAGAGAGAGAGGTACAGTAAGTGCATGTTCCAGACATGGGAGTCTGACCAAAACCAGTGCTTCTGGGGAGGCTGCACAGCTTTGTCAGCTTTGTAGACAGGTTTATTCCTACACAGAATTCCCCAGTCACCTGAGAGTGCCCCGGTGATAAGGCAAGGACACTATTTTCACTAACAGCTGCTAGGGCACTTCGCTCATTAAGTTGGATTGAACCGACTGCTACTGTAAACTTTTCAGTCAGCCACAGCTGATACACAAAATAACTGTGCTACTGTTAATCAGCAGTTAAAAAACATCCTGGGAAAGAGCTGAGCCAGTATATTTACTGTTTCCACAATGTATCTTTTGGAGAGATACTAGCTATTCCTTCATATCTGCCAGGAAGCATTTCATCAGGTAGGTGCAAGCTCTCAACTGCTTGTCCAGCATCACTTTGCAGATCTCTGGTGGGCAGAGCTTCTCCTGGAACCACACAGTGCTCCCCATGCTGGCAAAGTGGTTGGCATCACTCAAGCTAGAGCTGGGAGCTTGCCTGAACTTTACACTACATAAAAGGAAGCTTTGTGGCAAGATTCTCGGGGAGCATGACAGTGCATGAAATTCCAGTATGTTTGATTCATGCCTTCCTATACAAACAACTCCCCTGGACAAGCAAAGAGCCCAAGGAAAAGAAAAAAATGGGTTAAAAAGAAAAAAAATAAGGGAAACTTCCTGCAAGCAGGAGATGGTAGAGGAGACATTTCAATGTTTGTGGAGGAAGGTGGTGACAGCTGAATACCCTGAAGGTAAAGCTTCTGTTGTGAGCAAGGCTGACATCCTGCCAGTTAGCTCTCAGTAGGGAAGGACAAACATGCAAGCTTGGAGCTCCTGTCCAAGGGACAGGCCAAGAGAAGTGTCCAAAGCAGTGGCAGTACCTCGTGTTTCTGTCCTGGTCTCTGATCTTCTTCTCCATCTCAGCGTCTGTGAGGGTTTCCAGGAGAGGGCACCACTGGTCAGCGTCCCCTGTGTTGCGAATTGCGATCTCCACGGTGGGCAGAGGGTTCTCGCTGCAGGGCAGGGCACAGGGCAACAAAGCAACACCCATCAGTGGGCACAGAGCTCCCCCTGGGTCACCAGCCCAGGGACAAGCACAGGGACAACACAGCATCATTTACAGTGTCTCAGGCTTCAGCATTCCTTCTTTGCTCTGCTTAGTACAGTCTGGGTCCCTGAAGGTCACCACAGGCTCCTGTTTACACCCTTGTAGAGCCTGAAGTTCCTGGGAAAGCAGCTACACCCATCTCCAGCCAGCACTGGAGAGGGATTTGTGCTGGACCTGCAATTCTTTCCCACCCAGGCTGTCACATCTCTGGCTGGCAGGGTTCAAGCCCAAAAGGCACAGCTCCTCCCAGTCCATCAGTCCTGGGAGTGCTTCTCCCAGCACAGCCCAGGAGCTGGGACTGCTCTCAGGGCTCCCTGTCCAGCCTGGCTGTGCTGCAGCTCTCACTTCCTAGCTGTGGTTTGCCTAGCACACCCCTGACAGCTCTTCCCTGGCAAAAATCTGCCTTTCTTGGGAGCCTGGCTCTGGAAAGAGCAGTCTTTTAGGACCTGCTGTGGCTAACAAGCAAGGAAACACCAGGCTGTGCCCCAAATCACAGGATCTGTTCCTCAGAGACTCCTCTGCCCTGACCAGCTGTATTATCACATGCACAAAATATTTACTGCTTCGCTAGCTGCTTTTCAGTAAAAGTCAACAGGAATTGACCAAGAGTAGCTTTCCAAATATTGACAGAGGAGCTGGAAGCCCAGCATAAATATAGAGGAGCCTCGGAATGTAAATGTTTGCTTTGAATTCTCAAAAGTGCCTCAGCCTGAGCTGCAGAAGTGTGTGTGTGAGAGGAGCCCTGGGACAGGTGTGCACACACATCCTGCCCCCTCCCCAGGGACGTGCACCCCTACACAGGATTTCAGCCCTCTCACTCCCTCAGGAAAGAACTCAAATGCTATTCATCATGGGAACACACAACATCTGCATCAAAGATAATAATCTAAAATAACAAGTCTTCAAAGTAATTCTACCATGAAAAATTAATCCAGGGCCTTTGGTATCTGATCCAGGGAGGAAGCTTTAATCAAATCTACTTCCAGTACTGCTGCCATCCACTAAACAACACTTAAACCCAGGAATTTCATCTTAGTCTTAGAATGCCACACATTCCAGGCAAAATTAGATATTAACTGGGGTTTTGTTAGTGATAGCATGATCTCTGCCTCACTATGCAAAACACTGAACAATCACTGAATTAAACAGGGGATGGAAAGCTGGACTCATGCATAGCCTAACTGCAAGGCAACTCAGATACCACATTTCTTTAACAAAGAATCAGAGAGAAACTGAAAAATCCTTCCTCATCTCCCAACCTCTACACTAAGACAGCTCCTCCTCCATTGTTTTTTCCTGATGAGGAGAAAAGTGCTGCTGCCAGGAATGGCTGAAAGGCACTGTCAGCTGCAGGGACCCCAGAAGAGCAGGGCACTGCCCCTGCTCAGGCTCCTGGCCTCAGGCAGTGTCAGGGGCACACCAACTAAGCAGGGAGGTGTCATTTTGGGAAAGGTGACTCCTCAGGCACCAGGGTTTGGTGTGTGGGAGAACCTGTGCCATCACTGAGGTCTCAAAGGCAAAACTGGCTGTGAGGTGCTGTGTGCTGCCACCAGAAACACTCAGCACACAGGAGGGATCATCCCAGCCCACACTGCCCCTGAAAATCCCACAGGCAGCAGCCACCTGTGTGCCTCCAGTCCTGCCCTGCCACTGTACTTCAGGCTCTCCTTGTTTTGCACAGAGCAGCCCAGCTGAAAAAAGTGCCCTGGCTTTCATCAACAAAAAGACAGTTTCACCTCTCCCTCAGATGATTAAGAGACACATGACTTCTCAAAATCCCCAATCCCTTGAGATATTAAAGTTCTTTTGATACATCTAAAGCAGACCCTTTCCTTACATCAATGGAATGATTTTGGAGCAACCACCACTCCTGTGGTTTGGAAATTCAGGAACTAACCAACCACAGAACCCAAATATTATTAATCACTGTAAGGTTTCAAAAGTACTCCTTTGCTAGAAGAAAAAAGGGAAGAGGAGGACATGTTTGTACTATGACACAAATAAACGAGGTTTCAATTAGGTGGTTTTTTCTCTCTGAACAGCTCATGTCTATGTACTTTGTTCTGGTGGGGTTCCTTTTTTAGTTTTTTGTTCTCCCTCTTGCAATACTGCCACAGTGTATAAAGAAGGCCTGAAATCTGCCTGTCTGAACTATCCCTAAGAAGAAGCACCCTTTGGTACCATGGCCCAACATATGTATTTAGAGACAATAGTGTGAAGCTGGCATTAACATGAGCCTGGGCAGTACTGACTAAAACCTCACTTGCTGCAAGTTCCAGTGACTGAGCAGAAGCAAAACCCCACTCCCAAGAGCCAACACATACACAGATGACTTTCTTGGATATCTGCAGTACATGGAGAAGCACAGGCAGGAGGGACAGACACTTCACAATGCAGACAGTGCTGCAGCACAACATGTGTCAGGTTCTTATCTGCTCTGTTGTTGTTGTTGGATGTAGTCCCAAGACAAAACTGCAAGTGTCAGTCCAAGGTTGTGGAGGGAAAGGTAGAAGGCACCTCCCACCTTCCAAGGCACATCAGCAGAATGGACACACACTTTAACAATTTAATTCAGAGTTTAATTCACATGTGCTAAAGGGTCCCTTTCCATTTTCTAATTTGAATCACTCTGGGGATCACTTTAGAACCAGGCAGTTGCTGTGAAAGACTGGCAGGATAAAAACTGTACCCGGAGTGAGACCAGTGCAAGAACAACTAGGCCAGAGCAGATCAGGGTCTATTTCTCACTGAAGGCTGACCAGACAGGAACCCTTTGGATGGAAGAAGGAGCAGAGCTCATGGCAGCAGCCAGCTTCCCCACAGTCTCCAACTCCTCTTTGCTTACTCCCACTCCAACTACTCCCTGTCCTCTGTCTGAGGTAGGGCAGGGCTGGGCACGTTTCCCTGGGCTGCCTCCTTGAATTGACCCCTACAAAACTGGTGTCAACAGTACCATTCCCTCCTCTGCAAATACAGCATCTGCTGAACTCTTAAACTTCCTTGACTGTCACCATGACCCGAGGTCAGCAGACCTCAGAGTGTACATTAAAGGACTGTTAGAGCTGCAGACTCAGCACTGTGCTGTGGATAACATCAGTGCAGGAACTCACAGAATACTGCACAGCACAACTGGAAGCCATTTAGGAGACAAATTACAAGGCTGCCTAATGAAACCTGATAATGCTACATTCCAGCTGTGAGAAGGGCCTGTGATCAACCCACCTCTGACATCAGTCTGGGGAGAGAGGTACAGTTTTCATCAGTCCAAGTTCAAACAACCAAAGCTTGAAACAGTGGATGGCCCAAGTTAGGCAAAACCAACAAAACAAAAAACGTATCTGGGGCTCATCATGACCTTACATCAGAAGAGGGACTATCCCTGTTAATTAATTCTGTCAACAGAAGCTGTCATTTCATCAGTATTGGTCCTGAAACGTATTAGACCCATCATGAAAAGATATTTAGGCACAAGCACAAAAAATTGTTAAGATGGACAGAATGGGTGCAAGCCATAAGGACTAATTTCAAACAAAACCTTCCTAATCAGCTCAGCTGTTTTCAGATGCATTGATACAAATGCCCATGAAGTACAAAGCCCCCCCAGAGCCAGACAAGGAGGTGGCAGTTCAGTACCTGAAGGCATAGGTCTTCTGGTGCCAGCTCAGCTGTCCCCGGATGCTGTAGGCAATGGTTGTGACAAACTCCCCACCCAGGCCGAGCTCTGAGCACAGCTTCAAGGCAAACTTCTCTGGTGAGTTCTCCTTCTCTGACATGTCCCACTCAAACTGGTCTACGAGGGAGATGTTTCCTACATGGATGTTCAGCTGGAGAGAAGGGAAGACACAGGTTATTTGTTTCCACTTTCACAAAGGTTTGTCCAAGGGATTGAACTGACAAGGCAGAGGCTGAAGAGAACAGAGCAGTAACTCCTAGTTCATCTGCAGTTCCTCAACTGAATTCTTCACTTCAGTAGCATGAAGACAACTCAGCACTGCTCACCAAGCTCTTCCAAAGGAAGATGGCAATGCTTTAACTGAACTATTTCACCACCTCAGAGACTGGGCACATGGATGTTTAATCATCTATCACCTTAGTTCTGTTCCCAATACAAAGGACAATCTGGTTGGAGGATTGGAATGAAAAGCTTCCTTGCTCTGAGGGAAGCTTTTGTACTCTCAGTCCCCTATAACATAACTGGAGAAACCCAAATGGTTCAGCTCTCATTCTGCTGCCTTCCTATGTTACCTTAATAATAACTCGTTGGTCTGACTGATCCTCCAGGATGCTGTCAGTCGGGTAGGACTCGATCTGCTGTCGGATGGCAGATGCAATAGCAGGGACAAAGGTCAGAGGATTCAAATCCAGGTCATCACAAAGAATCTCTGAGAACATTTCTGGGGTCATCAGTTTTTCTGTTACAGAACAGGAATGAACACTGTAAGCTTCCTTAGAAATTAATGTCTGCCACACAGAACACACTAAATCCCACAGGGGGAGGTGACAAAGGGAATCCCAAATGCATTACCTTTTGCTTTTAAAACGGTGCTTTGTACCAGGTCTGTAAGGGCAGACACACTGATACAGGGACTTACAACCTTCTTTACCTGCTCCATGGTATCCAGGCAGTGTGGCCACAGAAGCCACAGCCATTAACCTCAGCTAACAGAGTACTCTCAGACCACTGAGCTGATGAACTGGCTCAGGAAAATCTGCCAGTTAAGCTCTTCAGACTACATGTGTGCAGGATTGTTTGCAACTCATGAAAGTGGCAGAGCATTTGCTAAGAGATGCAAGCACTGAATACAGTCCAGAGTGAGAGAGCTTTAAAGCTTTGTCTGTATGGGGCAAGGACATTTGGTTATGGGCACAGCTTTATCTCTCCAGCCTCAGGAACCTCTCCTTGCTACGTACCATTCATGTTCCACGTAAATGCGTCTCGGAGTTTCTGCCCATCAATTTCCATATCGAGCCTGATTGGAACCAGAACCTCTGGCTGGGATGCATTCTCATGGATCACTGCTGGGTCATGGTCATCAAAGCTGAAGTGCAGAGCAGAAACACAGAATATGCAACAAGCACATGACACATCTGGCATCCATAGAGGTAAGGCAACATTTGTTGGAAGCAATCCCCACACTCCAACTCCCTGATCTGTCTATAGACAGACTCCTCAATGCAAGCTTACAGGGCTGTGGCAACTAATACCAGTTTATCACCTTTTATTACATCTACCATAACACACTCCTGCAAGTTTTCTAGGATTAGATTTATTTTGCCTTAAGTTTTATAATGGAAAAAACATCAGTCATGAGCTTCAGCAGCCTTTTCCACTAAACACTAGATCAAAGTTACTGGTACATGTCAGTGAGAAGCAGCCTGTCCTTCACAAAGA
>NW_005054483.1:415307-419345 GCF_000277835.1 Geospiza fortis | reverse complement strand
AAGGAACTCATCAGGAAAAGAATGAACCATTTTCCTGACAAAAGGCAAGTCTCCACTCTGAGCCACGGATGGCTACTGTCACATAGAGCCTCAGGATGTACAATTTAACTAAGATTAATGACCTGTAGGTCTTTTGTCAGCTGGGGATGAATCACAACATTACATGAACTCATCAGTACTACCCTGGCAGCATGTCATTTTGGTAGCTATTGCCACTTCCCAGAAGCAGGAAGCTGTCTTACCACAGAGGGAATGTTCTCTTCTTATCCCTGCCCATGCGGTTCCTGTTGATGGTTGTCGAGCACGGCACGGCGTCCAGGTGATGAGAGCTGTTGGGCAGGGTTGGCACCCACTGGTTGTTCCTCTTTGCCTTCTGTTCTCTGAAGGAGACTGGATGTTAACCTGCAGGCCCTCAGCACCACTGTTATTTTAAACTTTAAGTGCTATTACAAGTTCCTGCTATTTTATTCTGGGACCATCAACATTACTGTTCCACCAGAAATGTTCCACATCAGCCTCTTGGAAGGCCATCCTTCAGCTCACAAATATCCATCAGATATGAATCCAGGTGCACCTTTATAAATACTAGATTCATATTTGGATTTTCTGTCTATACTTTACAAAAGGACTACTGAGAAATGCAAGGTCTCCCAAAGGCAGTATGTGCAGAGAGCATTCTGTAAAACATCTGTTACAGATGGAATGCAGTAATTGCAAAAGAAGTTGTATCAACAAACACTTAGATTTTTCTTCCTGTTTTATGTGGGCAGTAACCCAATCCTTACACTCTGGAGATCCCCATTTGCCCAGCACTGCAAATACTGAATGCAGACTGGCAAACAAGCCCTGCACAACAGCCTGGGCTTACGGAACTCCTCTTGCTGCCTGCCCCAGCTGACACCTTCCAGGCAGCTCCATTCTGAGCCTGGCCTCACCAACACTGCTTACCTGAGGTAGGTAGGAGGTTCTGTGCTGATAGACACTGCCTTGTACTTCTCATCATTTCCATCCAAGATCTCTTCCACTTCAGAGGCCTTCAGCAGCGTCACGCTAGTGGCTAATGTCGTGTAGCCATGATCTATTACCAGGAAAGATGGCAATAATTAACAGGGAAAAGGGCTATAGAGCACTGTAGCATTAACAGGCTACATAGTGACAAACCCTCCCAGGTGCTGCAGGAGGGACAAGCACAGAGATACAAGTGTCCTTTAGGCTTCATCTTCTTGTAGACATTTACAAGGCCCAGAAAACAATCAACACTCAGTGGACTTAAAGGCCAGAAATAGTGATGCAAGGATTGGTAGAAAAGCTGTTAAAGATTTGGGGAAGGGGGAGAGAGCTCAGGACAGCTCTTGCTGAATGACAGAGACCATCTGCATTGGAGAGTCCTGCTAAGGTTCTGAGAGAGTTAGCCATGGGATTGGGAGGCACAATTAGGGCGACCACAGACAGAGATCAGAGGAAGAGGATTAGACATTAATATTATTGCAATAGCACCAAAGGTCACAGCGGACATCCTTCCTCTAGCACAGCTAAGAATAACACACAGATGAGACTTACATCTTCGGGGACTGTGAGACCTCTGGTTTTCTGTTGGGGGAAAAAAGAAAGCAAGAGGTCAGCAGGATATTTGGAGGAAAGAGACATAAGCCCAGAGTAAATCATTCTTTTTATTATGCTTTATTCTACAGAACATACAAGAAGTCATATCGCTAAGAAATTTAACTGCTTGCTATTAGTCCCTCAACAAAAACAATACCAATATTCTCCCTGTAGCAGTCACATCAGTAGCAACACACCACAAATTCTGGCAGGCACAAACATCCAGTCCCTGCAAGGAGCAAAGTTAAGCAAAGATGCACATCTGCAAAGGGGCACCCTTGCAACACTCCTGCCTGTTTGATGAGAGAGACAAAGACACCCCTCTTAGTCTACAAAAAATCTCTTCTGAAATATGGCACTGGAGATGTGGTTTTTGCTTTGTGATGAATGTAGCCATGATGGACGTTTCCATTTCAGAACGTTTTGATCATTTGTTGCCAGGCTGAGCACCCGTTGCCGGGTGCTCCATCACTGGGGCAATCTCAAGTGATTCACACAGCCCTCAAGGTGCACAAGCTTCTGAATCACCAGGAACAGTTTTTCAAGGCAGAAATTGTCAATAAACATTACTGGGAATGTTTAACTCATCTTCTCACCATGTGATGAGGCCACAATCTTCTTCCTTTCTTCCACGGTGGCCAGGCGCCTCCAGAGCGAGGGGTACCTCTTGTACAGGGAGCCCCGGAACATGCGCAAGTAGTTCCCCACCTGCAAGGAGAGAAGTGCACATGTGGCTTTTATTCCATTTAGGAGAGTTTTAGCAGAAGCTGGAAGAAATTCAGCTCTTTTTAGCGATAAGAAGGACCTCTCAGTTGGGTGTTTTTGTTGGGTTTCTGTGCTGTGTTTGGCATCAAATAGCATCAGGATTTTTCTGGCAATGAAGAAAACAAAATTTTTTGTCAGCACTTATTTCACTATAAGCACTTATAAGCACTTATAAGCACTTATTTCAGCTATCTTACTTCACTAAATAAAAAAAAAAAAACCTCCCATCCACTGATAACCAAAATTTTTGTCAGCACTTATTTCACTGGTGCTATCTTACTTCACTAGATCCAAAAAAACTCCCATCCACTGATAATAGGAAATTTAATAGGAAAACACTCCATCCATTTTTATGTATTTTTGAACAACCTAGCCCTTCTTTACTTCAGTTGCCACATCAGTGTACAAGGCTCAGTTGGAATTAAACTAAACCAGATATCCTGCTCTCTGACACATTATTTTTACTTTGAACCTCCCCATCATCTAGACATTATTTGACTACAGGAAATGCCCACAGACTTGTATTTTGTTTTAAACCCTTTGAACATCAAAAATGTGATTGCTGCCAATAGTCCTCTTTCAGATTTACTTACCATCTGTAAGGCAGTTCTGTTCCTCCTGGCATAAGATCCTCACCTGTGCTGAAAGCTACAGCAGGTCTTGCTGACCAACACAACTATTTCTAGACTCTGAAATCAAATTTTTAGACTGCCAGGACACTGGAAGACTGCCACACAACAAGGTTTTTATTCCTTGTTTGAGAAGACTTTTATTTGATCTTAGATTTAGCTATATCTTTCACTCTACAGTGCTCATCAACAGACAGAAATTAATGCTAGATAAAAAAGACAACCCTTTTCCTTCTCCATGTGCCTGGTATGGCAATCTCACAGCTCACCTGACTGCAGGGACAGTTTGCTTCCAAACTCTACATTTCACATGAGAGACCGAGGGGTGTTCAGTCCCTGCTCAACCTACAGATCTGGCAGCTCAACTTAGCCAATAGTCCTTTTTCTGCATCATGTTGGGGGCTACAACATTTTTTTCCTGTTTTCAGCTGTTTCCCTGGAGCTACAGGACCAGTGTTTCTTGCTTGAATGAGGCTCTTTGTCAGGGAGGCTCAACGCCCTCTCAGCACGGGACAGCACAGTGCCAGCACAGACTCTGGGCTGCTCAAACTCTGCCCGCCGGTGTTTGCTGACCAGGCTGTGCACCAGGCAGAAGGATCTGCACTGCCTGATTTTGGTGCTGTTCCTGAGCCCAAAGGCCCGGGTGTGCTGTTCGTTGCCTCGCCGCATGTGAAATAACCCGAACCCCTCAACAACTGTGCACAGAAATTCTCCTCGGAGATCGGGAGCGGGGCCTCAGGCTGCGATCGGGGAGGCTCCGCTCCCCATGCACCCGTGCGGGGACCGTCCTGGGGCCGCCCTTATGGCAGCACCGGTCCCTCCCGACCCCCAGCACGGCTGAGGCCCTCGGGCAGCGCCCACCGGGGCACAGGGGACCCGCGGGGCCGGAAGGCCGCTCTCCCCACGCCAGGGTTCTCCTCCGCCCCTCGCCCGCCCGCACCCCCCGGCCCGGGCCCCGCATCCCCCGGCCCGGCCCGGCCCGGCCCAGCCCCCGCATTCCCCGGCCCGGGCCCAGCTCCCGCCCGGGCCGCCCCTCCGAGCC
>NW_005054483.1:405335-415057 GCF_000277835.1 Geospiza fortis | reverse complement strand
GGGGAGGAGGCTGTTCGCAGCCCGGGGTGCTCGGCCGGAGGCTGGGCAGGCACGGCGGGTGTGCGGTGCCAGCCCGGGCCCGGAACGGCGGTTCGGGAGCGATCAGTGCATCTGAGCATCCCGGGATGGGAACCGCAGAGGGATGAGCACGGGGCAGTGTCCAGCACTGGCACCCAGCAGCGGGGAGGGAGCGAGGGATGGAGGGAGGGGGCCCCTTGTCTATTTACAGATCGGTACAAAATCTTAAGGCATGCTGGGGATACAACGGCAAGCCGGGCTAGGGCTGCGGCAGGGCCCTGGCAGTCCGCACGGCTGCCCGGCGGAGTGGCTCTGGCAGCAGCCGCACGTCGCTGTCCTCCTCCTCCTCTGCCGGTAGGGTCGGTGTCCTTCAAAGCCCCGGGCTCGGGGTCATTCCTCCTTGGCCAGCGTCTGCAGCAGCGAAGGGCTGCTGTAGTGAGTTATGTAAACATAGGAAATGTCATGGATCAGTTCTACGGGATGGGTTCAGGTTAATTATGTGAGCGTGATCCCATTCCAGGCTGGCCTGGTGGCTTTTGGGATGTTATTGCTAGAAGAGAGTGGCCTCCCTTGCCTGTAAAGAACATGGCAGCTGCTTTTACATTGATAGCAACTGAAGCTGGGGCTGCTGGAACTGGAGAGGAGCAAACTCTGTCACTTGTGACAGGCACCTGTTGTGTCAGATGCTGAGCCTGGAAGGAAGCCAGGAATGGCAGAGGGAACCCTCTGTGTGGCTGCTGGAGGTAAAGGGAGATGACAGGGGAGCATGGAGGACACAGGCATCCCCCTTATCTGAAGGAGTTGGAGGAGGGTGTGCAGCTGAAGAAGTCCTGGCTGATCTGGCGTGGGTAGCCCTCCAGCACTTTCACCTGGACCGGGTCAAACTTCCAATAGTCTCGGCCTCTCAGGAAATAGGCAAAACCTGTGGGTGAGAGAGGACGGTTTAGAAGAGGCAGCATTCACGTGGCTCAGAGCTCTTTGCCAGCATTTTGTTCTGCTGACACTCTGCAACACATGCAGTATGAAAAAGAGCTGGAAGAGACAGGAGATTTTACTTGAACTCAGCCTTGTGGCATTCACTTTTCTTTCACACTGTTTTAGTTTAGATAAAACCTCTAGTTTTACTTTTTGGACAGTACACAGGATGGATTTCATTTTATTTTCCTGGTGGGTTTAAATATGAAGACTGGCTCAGAGCATCTGTTCTGTGGGCAAGCTGCCCTGGAATTTAGATTCTGGAAGCAGTGGGGAGTTGTTTCACTTCATCCTTAGAGAGGAAAGAGGCACTCACCACACTTGGCATCCCAAGCACCCTGGCTGTCCCCAGTGTTTCTGTGACACTGCCCTACTGTTTTCAGCATGGGGCACACACGGGAGGACTGGTCTGATTTTATGAAAAATCCTTTCCTTAGGATTTTTCCTCCTGAGAAGCTGAGAGGCCTCAGGAACAAGATGTAAACATTGATTATCTTCTGCTGTGGAATGCAACAGGTGCATCTGTGATTGGCCTGTGTTGGTTGTTTCTAATTAATGGCCAATCGCAGTCAGCTGGCTTGGACAGAGAGTCTGGGACAGAAGCCTTTGTTATCATTCCTTTGTATTCTATTCTTAGCTAGCCTTATGAGGAAATCCTTTCTTCTATTCTTTTAGTATAGTTTTAATGTAATATATATCATAAAATAATAAATCAGCCTTCTGAAACATGGAGTCAGATCCTCGTCTCTTCCCTCATCCTGAGACCCCTGTGAACACAGTCACACTGGTCAATACCAAAAGCAGCCTGTTCTTTGTTCAGCTCCCCTGTAGAAGCGTGGGCAGTGTTTCTGTTGTCTTCTCATCCCTTCCTTTGCCAGGAGCAGTGAGAGGTGGGCAGGACTCTGTGACAATTCCTTGGTCACATATTTGACTTCTCTCTATCACACACTCACATATCGCTTGCTGCAATTAATGGCAATGAAACAACTTCTCAATTCTCTCCCCACTGGTGGGAACTGCCCCTCTACACTGTATGGGTGTGTTGTGACTGGGCAATATCCACTACAACCACATGTGCAGAGCTGTGAGGCAGAGCAGGCTGAGCACTGACCCAGCTCATCCTGGAAGGCGGCGTCGATCTCGGCCGGGACGCCGCGCCAGTCGGCCATGGCCCGTGGGTAGATGTTGTCCACCTGGCGCCTCTGGGGGTTGAAGCGCCAGTAGTTGCCTCCACTGAAGATGTAGATCTTGTTCTTCTCAGCCCCCCACACCAGAGCTGCCTGCACTGGGGATGCTGGGAGGCCCAGCTCCACGATGGGGGTGGGACCGGATACCCGTCTCTCACCATCGTAAATCCAGTACTGGGAATCTATTGAGGAGACAGAAAAGGGAAACAAGGGGTCAAAAACTCGGATAATTTGGCAGTGAACTGTGCAACTGGAGCTGGTGCCTTGGCACAGCTCCCACAGGAAGCTGTGCCTGAGAGGCAAAAACACCACCAAGTGTAATGGATGCTGCCACTGTTGTGTGTCCAAAATGCTGTCAATGATTGACATCCTACCTCAGTCCAGCCTGGTGGGTGTTGATGGGGGACAGGAGGGTCCATTTCAGCAGCATTTTTCTCTGTTTTCTCTATTTCTCTCTCATTTTCTCTATTTTGGAAGCTATAAAGGACTTGGCTGGAGGGACCAGCCTCTGCCCTGCAATCTCAGCATCTGGAAATCATGTGGACATGCACAGGCACAAAGAGGGCATGTGGCTGGAAAGGAGCGAGCTGCAGAAACCAGGAAGAATTTGCCAAGTTGATATAGAGACTGGAAGCAGAGTTCCAGATTAGATTAAAATGGGAATCTCTGTAATTAGCCTACAGCATGTAATACTTTCCCCTTATCTCATTTTAACTCACCGTAGGAGCCTGCCAATTTCAGTGCTGTAAGCCCTTGTGTGCAGGTCAGGTGCTCAGAAATGTGTTCATGCAGGAGCTCTGCCTGCAGAGCCACTGGTGTGATTTTGATACTCAGTCTCATGGAGTGCAGGTGAGGTGTGCACACCCACAACGAGTTCCCAGGTCATTCTGCATCCCTCCTATCCCAACCTCCACTTGGGAAGAGCATTAAAGAAAACAGTGGAGCTGAAACAGGGTTTGTTGCTGGCCTTGAACCCCAGAGATGGCCAGGAGGTGGTTTCATTCCTAATCTTTCTGGTTGCTGGACGTTGCCTGGCTCTGCACCCAGGCTCCCTGTAGGCTCATAAAGCCGTGGGGTACTAGGGAATTTCCACATCCAGGTCTCTGAGGAGCACAGAAAATGCTGTCCCCACCCTGAGCAGGGCCCTGGGGACACAAGCACAACCAGGGCACTGCTGGGGTTCACTTCTGGCACAGTGCTTCCCATGACAGCTGGAGAGATAGAGCAAATGTTTCCTTCCGTCTCCTCTGCCAGGGCAGAGGCTCATTACAGATGTTTGTGTTCCAGGGGAGGAGGATGGGATATTGTGGCTGTGTTTAAAACCAAAGTGAACTCTTGTTCTCAGTCCTCAATAGGTGATAAAAGTTTAAATAGTTAAGGAAACAAATAACAAGGCTTACTGAACTTCTGAGGATTTCCAGGGGATTTATTGTCCCAGGAACCTGCTGGGTCCTGACTACCCCTAAGTAACTGAGCTTTCTGAGCCATCTGATCACAGCCCAGCTCTTACCTTGGAAAAACCAGATGTTGCCCAGCGGGTCCTCGAAGGTGGCATCGACAGAGCTGGGGATGCCCTGCCAGTGGCGAGAGGCCAGGGCTGGGTACCCGTCCTGCAGCCTCCCAGCGCGGAGCCGCCACACGTAGCGCGAGCTGAAGAAGAACAGCTCCCCCCGGAGAACCGCCCCCCCCGGATGGTGGCTGCAGCATCGAAGGCCGTGAGGCAGGCGTCGGGCTGCAGGGCCTGCCGAGGCACAGCGGGTCAGGGCTGCCCCCAGAGCCCCCCTGAGCCCCGGCAGCCCCGTTTGGGTTGGGCACAGGCTGCCTGGAGATCCCCTCCCTGCACATCCCAGTGCCAGCTGTAGGGGCTGGGCTGGGCTCAGCAGTGCTGGTGTGTAGGGGGGTAGAACATAAGTAAATAAAGGAAGTATACAATGTAATCTTACCCCCTAAAGAGTTGCAACTGAGCTAATTATTAAGGATTAGGAGCAGGCCTGATGTTAACAGGCCACAGCTATAGCCAATAAGAAGAGCATTATAAAGGAGTGGATTGGTTGGCCAAGGGAGTCAGTTGGTTACTGGTAGTACAAGGAAGAGTCAGTGCCTAGAGGAGCTGCCTAAAAACAACATCAAGGTGGTACGAAACTCTAGCAATATGGAACTCTTGCACTATAATGGCAACAGTGGTGGAAGAGGCAGACACCAACTTGAGCTGCTGCCAGGGCAGCCCCAGCCAGGGTGTCAGGGAAGGGTACAGAGCAGCCCTGCACTCACCTCCACGTTGGTGATCTCATTTGTTTCGAGGTCTGGCTGGGGCAGCTCTGCTGGCTGGGTCGGGGTTGGGTCAGGATGCACTGAGGGTTTCCCGTACAGGTACTGGATGCCTTGCTTGTCATCCTCGCTCAGGCTCAGGGGGTAGCGGAAGATGTAGAAAGGGGACATCAGGGACTTGGAGACTGCCGTGTGCTGCAGGCCTAGCACATGGCCAAACTCGTGGGCAGCCACTTGCAGGAGGTCAGTGCCTACAAAGGGAAAAGATGGAATACACTTTTGTCTACTCACATGCTTTGGCCTCCTGGGTCTGTTCCTGCCAGTTACCAGACACTGACATGTGTTGTAGGAGTCCAAAAAGAGGAAAGAGAAATCTACCTCCAACTGTGTTGTTCCCAGATATCTTCTGTGTAGCTCAATAATATGTTGTAGGGCTTTTTTTTTTTTTTAAGGGCATAATAAAGGAGTTCACTGGTTCAGAAGCACCATGACTCGATTCATACGCTTGGGCACATGGGTAATCTGCAATTCTGTTGTCAGAGGCTCTTGCCACCTCCTCAGCTACCAGGAAGAAAAGGATTTTCCATGCACTTTTGGAAAGAAGAAATTTGCACAGAGAAGGATGTGTAGGAGGTGGTTTGTTCAGGTTGGTGTTTGTCCACCCAGCTTGAAGTTGTTGGCTAGAGCTGAAGTTCAGCAAGTCCCACTTAGATCACACCCACTGTGGAAGATACTGGTGTTGGTAAGAGAACTCTGGGATTAACACTTGCCAAAGGCCTTTGTCACAGACAGCAGAGGGAGCTCATTTATTGCTTGTCTGGGGACTGTGTCAAGAAGGTGTCATTTAGAAATAAATCCATGAAATATTATCTAATGTCAAGGTCTGAAAATTCTTCACCAGACTTAAACAGATTTACGGGAGACCGTGTTTTAGGAATACATGACCTTGGAGCATCTACAAAAGGAGAGGGGGGGGAAAGGGATTCAGTACACAAACTTGTATTGTTTGGCAGGTTTTGTTTAGCTTCCAAAGGGTCCTTTCTGAAGCTGGTAAATTTCACTGTGTACCAGCATATTCATTCACTTGCCTTCAGCCAGAAATCCTCTGAGCTGCAGCGCAAGTGATGAGAGCAGCAGGGATGTGGCTCAGCCAGCCTCGGTGCTCCAAGCAGGATTTCCCTGCTGGCTCCAGGGGAGAATTCCCAGGTCACTTCTCAGCACCAGGAGCAGGGAGAACACAGTGGGGAGGAACCCCTGGGAAGGGTGGAGGGGAAGGTGAGCCCTGCCTTCCTCCACTGGCCAGCTTTACCTGGAAGCCACAAATCTGCACAGCACTGACCTGATTAAATCAACACATCTAGGTCAGCTGGGAGAGTGGGATTTCCATGCCAGTGATTTATTACAAACTTTCAGACACTTCTGTTTAGCTTGGCAGGCTCCTCACTTGCTGCTTTCCAGTGTTGGCAGATGAGCTGTTCTGTCAGATTCTGCAGCGGAGGTGCACAACTGCACAGCTGAAGGAGCTGTGCTGGACAGCATCCCTGTGTCCCTCGTGGATGGTCCTCGTGGAGTGACCCCAGGGCACACTCCTGCTCTCCCATCAGTAAAATGAGGCCAAGGATTTCGCTGTCTCACTGAGAGCTGAGTCAAGGATTTATCCCTGTTTATATCCTAAAGCTCTTTTCAGCATATTAAATGGCAATTAGCTCCAAAGAGCTTTTACAACAGTTATTTATGGATGTTATGGGAGCGGGGGGAGAAGGGGGAATGCCATGGAATAGAGCTGGATTCTCAAGGGAACTGGTGTCCACTTTCAGTTCCCGGTTTGCCCCCAACACTGTTTTGTGGGAGAATGCAGGAAATTCTTCAACAACAGAGGGTGAGAACCAACAGAGCCCACCCCTGCCCCAGGAGCAGAAACCTCTCTGCAAAGAGCTCCTGTGCTTGTGATTCTTGTTTTGGGCCAGCACAAGCAGGAGACACAGCAGTGCTGTGCCCCATGCAGCCAAACTGGCCTGCAGCTGGCACTGACAGGGTAGTGGCACCCCACGGGCTTTGGGGGTGCCCACTGACATGGCCAGCATTTTTGGGAATCCCCAGAGAGGCCTGGGGTTAACTTGGGCTTTGTGATTATTTCTTTGTCCTTGTAGATAAACTGGGAAGCAGGAGGAGGAGCTGACCTGGGTTAATTTTGGTGAGTCTTCCAGAAACTGATGCTCTGGGCACTGCTCCAGTTGGTCCCAGGCAGTAGTGCCGTATCTCATGAGATACTGTGACACCAGACCCTGAGTGCCCAGGCTGAGAGCTACCAGCTTGGATCTATTATTAGCAAAAATCTAAAAAAGAGTCTTGACTGGATGTGGTGTTGTTTATGGTCAGAGCATTCTCAGACCATTCTCATGGGGACAGAGCTGGAGCCTGGGTGGTTTCCCTTTATGGACTTGTTTGAGGGCAGATGGTGAACAATGCATGCAGGGCCTGGGAATGAGGCTGTTCTTTGGAAGACAACAGTGTCACAGAGAGCTCCATCCTCAGTTTTCTCTCATCCTTTCCTCATTTCATTTCTAATGACTCCTGCCAATGCTGGGTGCAATTCCCCAGTGGCAGAGCACATGGCTGGGCAGAAGAGCCATCTCTTGCTGCTCCACACAAGAGGAATCCATGGGGAGCCAAGGTCCTGCTGCTGGACACCAGCTCTGCTGTGGCTGAAGGACAAAAAGACCTTAATGCTAACAGCCAGCTTCTAACTGGTGGGAGATCACAATGGTCACCACAAAAATAGTTATTCCCTGTCAGTTTTACAGGGTCCCTGTCCACAGCACAGGGAACCATTTCCAAGTTCACTGACAAGCATCCTGGAGCAGCCACAGCTCCCCCTGAAGCAGTGCCATACCCAGGTTGTTCCCAATGGTCCAGGTCTCGTCATAGTCAAAGTGCACGTCTCCTTCCCGGTGAGTTTTGGGGAAGAATGCGTGTGCCAGGATCCCTCCAGGCCCATCAAAAGGCAGGTTGTCTCCGTGCCAGTACCTGCAGGGGAGACACATTGCACCTCAGACAAAGGTCATGGAGCCCCAGCATCACATAGCCAAAGGTGGGAGGCGCTGAGAGGGGACAGCAGCTCTCATCCTCATCCTCAGTTCATCCCACTGGTCTAGATCAACTGCTCAGAGCTATTTCAATTGCCACAAGCCAAATGCTGCTTCAGAGCCCTGAGGAAGCAGCTTGATCACACCAAGCACTGAGGAAGCAGATCTCAGTCACACCAAGCTCTGGGGAGTTTGTATGTTTTCTCAGGGATGTTTCTCCCCCTCCCCTTTCCAGCTTCCAGCCCAGAACTGACTGTGAAGCCTAAAGAATTAAGGAGGTGACTGCCTAAGCCAAGATTGAGTTGATATTTCTGGGTGGTGGGGGCTGCGGAGGGGCAGCTGGCAGCAAAACTGACAGCAAAACCCAGCCAAACTCTCAGGTCCTCACTCAGGCCAAGCCACTGATGAGTAATGAAGGAAACTCATGAGAGATGTGGCCACTTGAGAGAGCTGAGGGAGACAAATACACAGCGTGGAAATCACATCACTGCTTGGACAGTCTCCACTGCCCTCATTAGCTCTGTACAAACACGCAGCTCAGGGAAGTCTTTGCCCCAGTGAGTATTTTGCCAAAAGGGAATTTCAGGCCAGGAGCCAAGATTCCCTTAACCAAGAAACTATATTTGTCTTTGGGCAGACAGTTACATCCTTCACTCAAGGGACAGGATGGAGGACCTGAAGATGGAAAATCAAAACAAACGCTTAAGAAAACAGCCTGTGGGCAGAGAAACATAAATGTACCAGGAAAATGAATGGATGATCAGTAACGGTGCTGTGTGCAACAGCTGCACTCACACCCAGCAGCCCACGACTGACAAAACTGAAACGATCCCAGTGTCTGAAAGCAGAAATATGAGCCTCCATGTGAGTGCCTGAGCTGTGTGCTGGCAGGTCTCTGCTCTGGGTCCAGCCCTGCTCCCCTGGCAGGGGCAGGGTGTGCTGCCCGCCGTGCCCACCTTGTGAAGTCGATGACGATGTCAGCCCGTCCCTCCTGCACCTCGGTGAACGTCAGCGGGGTCACATCACTCCAGACTTTCAAAGCTTCCTCTATGGTCCTCCTCACCTTAGCTTTTACAAGTTGCCATGGGAACCTGATAATTCTGGAAGGCAACAGACGCTGGATGAGGAGAGCATCAGCTGCTGTCCCATGGACAGGGCTGTGAGGAAGACACAGCTCTACAATCAGCATCACCAGGGCCACCATCCCCAGCACCAGAACGTCTCCAATCCATACATGCACTGCTCCAGCCCTCTCTACCAAGCAACATGTGCAGCAGATAAATCCCATCAGTGTTGGAACCCTCTGGCTGATGTGTCAGAGGTGAGCTCCCTGGAGAGTTTTGCAGATTCTGTGTTGTTCCGAAGTGCCACAGCACTCCCCAGGTCTATCCCCTGCAAGGCTGCCACCACAAAGATTCCTGAGAGTGGTGTGATGTGATTTCTTCTCCTTAATCTCTGCATTTTTTGCCACTGCAAAACTCGGGTTCACTGAGGAGTTGCTCCCACTTCCTCCAATAACAGGAGCAGACTGAAAGGTCTGCCACAGAGGGAAGTTTCCCTTCCATTAACAGTTGCTGTATGTAAATCTCTGCTGTGTTTCTTTCTTTAACACTACTGACCAAAAAGAAAAAAAAGGGAATAAGCCTTTCTGTTATCTGCAGCCTCCTGATGGTGTGAGGAATGATCTCCTGCATTGGATTAAGCACAAGATGATTTACATTCTGTCAAGGTCCATATGCCTGTGCTCACTTCTCCACTCCTAGCCCTGAGGGCAGCTGCAGAGGCAGCACAACCCTCCCTGCAGTCCGTTGGGCCGATTCACAACAGAGAATGTGTGGCGTGATTTGGGCAAAACTGTACACTGAAGTGGTGTTTATGGGACCATCAGAAACAGCTGAATAAAAAGATCTCTTTAAAATAAACTGTGAGGTGAGCCCCCTGCGGGGTGGCTGGGGGGGCAGAGGCACAGCAGGAGAGTGCTGGTGGTGGGGGCTCAGCTCAGAACATGTGAGGGCAGTGGCAGAGTGAGGGCAGTGACAGTGTGAGGGCAGTGACAAGAGTGAGGGCAGTGACAGAGTGAGGGCAGTGACCCTGTGTGCCCAGGGGTGCTGGTGTGGCACTGCCTGGGGCTGAGGCAATGGCTGTGCACAACAGGAGAGCAGCTGTGTTTGTGGAGTGTGCTCAGGAG
>NW_005054483.1:398816-405043 GCF_000277835.1 Geospiza fortis | reverse complement strand
TGGCAGGCACGCCCGTGCCCACGGCGCTCACCAGGGCGGCCAGCCAAGGAGCCTGCTCCTTCCACGTGTGGTGCTTTCGAGACACGTCCTGAAAGGCAAAAGCAAAACCACGATTAGTGTCCGTGAAGATGCTTCCTGCTGCAGAGGGGTGGGCAGCTGCCCGCAGCAGTCCTGAGCAGTGGGTTCCACCTCTGCCACGGCTGTTTCCCCACTGGTGGGGCCGGCGCTCACCAGGGCGGCCAGCCAAGGAGCCTGCTCCTTCCACGTGTGGTGCTTTCGAGACACGTCCTGAAAGGCAAAAGCAAAACCACGATTAGTGTCCGTGAAGATGCTTCCTGCTGCAGAGGGGTGGGCAGCTGCCCGCAGCAGTCCTGAGCAGTGGGTTCCACCTCTGCCACGGCTGTTTCCCCACTGGTGGGGCACAGCCTGCTCCCCACAAACACGCCGTGCTCCCTGCTCTGAGGCTGGCTCACACCTGGGGGGCACTGTGTCATGCCATGGCACCCACGAAGCACTCAGCTATTTTTGGTCCACATTTCCTTGGCAGCTGGCCCGCAGGAAATACTTTTGCAAGCTGTGGATGAGAACCAGACCCTTCAAGTATAAAACAAATCACCAGGGAATAAATTCTCCCCCTTTGCCCTACATCCTTTATTCCCTCCTGGCCCCGGGGTAGTGGTGACATTAATGGGAGGAAGTCTTCAGTCCCCAGCACACAGCTGTGCTCCTTGTTGTCACTTCCGTGGTGTCCTCTTGCTGCCCTGGCACTGTGGGCAGGTCTCAGCACGGCAGAGCAGGACACGGGGATGTGGGGTGACAGCCCAGAGAGCAGCAGGGACTGTCCCTGCAGCCCCAGCCCTGCCTGAGGGAAGGACTGCGCTGTGTCCCCTTGCCTCCCTGTACCTGTGATTCTGCTGGGGATAACATCTCCTGGGCTCTCCCACGCTTATTTGGAAAAGCAAGGTTTCTCTTGACAATATTAATTAATGCTAATTAGCTGACTTCCACCGGTTTCCCACGTTGCCACCATGAAACACAACCCAGGTGTCACCTCCAAGGTGCTGTGAGGCTTGTGAGGCGAGAGGTGCTTGGTCCACATCACTGTGCTGCAGAGGGCCAAACACAGATATTTTTTTTTTGCCTGATTTTACACAGCAAATGAAAGGTGTTTGAGCAGGAGGAGATGAGATGCAGCACTGGTGAACGGGCAGGCTCTGTCCCACAGGGCTCCAGAGGGAGGACCTGGGCTTTAGGCAGCTCTTTCTTCTCCTGCAAAGAGCTGCCTCCTTGCAGGCCAGCTTTCCTGGCTGCCCTGCCAGCGACACGGGGGTCAGGATGGCACGGTGCCAGCGCTGCCATGATGCCTGTAATCCACATGCTGCCACCCTCTGCTGCCACAATGGGCCCATTCACGCGGGCTGGAATGAAGTGTGAAGGCCTTGGCATTGATTCTGCCCCTGAACTCCCAGCCCGTGCCCCTGAGCCAGGCACAGATGGACAGGGGAGCCAGGCAGGGCACTCTGGGTGTCCACACATCACTTTAGGCTTTTGGTGTGTCTGTCACTGCTCCAGCCTGCTGGCTGGTCCTCCCCAGACAGACAGACAGACAGACAGACCCCCTCGGTGGCTGGGCACCTGCCAGCCTGTGCCTCAGAGCCATTGGTACAACCCTGGTGTCCCAGCGCTGGGGTTGTTGCCACAAGGATTTCAGGGCGAAGGAAGAGACGAGATCCTTGACTCGTGATCAGAAGGCTTGATTTATTATTTTATGATATATACATCTATTTAAACTATACTAAAAAAAAAGGAAAGGAGAGTTTCCAGAACCTGCTACCTAACCTAAGAATAGAAAAGTAAAGAATGATAACACACGAGCTGGCCTTGACAAGCTCCCAGAGCCAGCTCTCCTGTGACTGGTCACTGAACCAAAACATCCACACCAGACCAATCACAGATCCACCTGTTGCATTCCACAGCAGCAGACAATCTATTGTTTACATCTTGTTGCTGCACTTCTCAGCTTCAGGAGGAAAAATCCTGAGAGAGGACTTTTCATAAAGGAAATGTCTGTGACACAGTGCACTCTCAGACACCACAGGAACTGCACCAGCAAAGAGAGAAACCATCCAGAACAGCAGGATTTTCACACCCTGAACAGCAAAAGCTGCCCAAGCCACCAGCCACACATTGAGCATCCATGCAGGGCTCAGGGGGAGGAGGAGCACGGGCTGGGCTGTCCCCAGGCTGCTCCTGCTGGGGCTGGAGCCCTGCCAGGCTGCAGGTACCTGTCCTCTAAGAGGAGCTCTCTGAGAGCCGCCTGGCACCCTGCCTGGGCTGGCAGCTCCTGCTGCAAAGGACAGCTGGCAGCACAAGCTGACAAAGTTCGTGTTCTGGCCAACATTTGCTGTCAGGGCCGATGACACCAGGCACACAATGGCTCTGTGTCACCAGAGCTCAGCCTGCAGGGCTGCACGGCCCCTGGGTGCACCCGCTGCCAGCTCCTGGCAGCTGAGGATTGGGGTGAGGAATGCGTCTGGCATTCCAAGTGCAGGGCCTAGGAGCGCAGGGAAACCCTCGAGGAGTGCTCAGGTGGGTGGGTGGGCTGAGGCTGACCCAGATGCCCTTACCCCTGGTTTTAAGGCCAGTTCCTTTACAGGCTGGGGCCACTGCCATGAACTGGAGGTTATCTCTCTCCTCTGCCCAGGAGCAGAGAGAGGAGAAGCTGACTGTTTCCTTCTTGCCCCGAGGAATCCCCTGTTCAGAGGCAGAGCAGAGGCAGTTTCTCTCTCCTCTTTGGTCACCTCAAGGCACTGCTATGAATCCCAGCTTTCCAAACCCCACCTTGCAACAGCAGCACCCTCCCTGCTCCTCCTGCCCTTTGCAGGTCCTGGAAGGGGCACAGTGTGCTCCTGTGGGTGGGACAGGAGGCAGGACCTGCCCTGGTGCTCTGTGTGTGCCCCTGGACAAACAGTGACTCTGTCCCTGTCGTCACTGCACCGACATTAGCACCATGGCAGGAAAGGGCTGGAAAATGCCACTGCAGGCAAGGGGAAGTGTGACAGGCACAAACCACTTGCCAAACAATGCTCAGGGGACACCCAGGCTGGAGATCTTGGCCTCCTTGGCTGGGCACACCTTGCTGCAGGCACTTCCCAGGGGTTAGATACCGTGTCCGCTTGCTTAAGGCTGCATCCTTCCCAGGCAGTGCTGAGCCCTCCCTCTCGTGGGGAGATCTGCCTTGTTCCCCGAGCTCTGCTACCACACCCAGGGCCCTGCTTCTGCCCAGGGAGGGCAAGGGGAGGAGGGCACTGGGTACCCATCAGGGCATCCCACCAGCAGAGGGGAAGGAATTCCTGAACACAAAAGCGAAGGAAAATCCCAGGGTTTGTCCCAGCAGAGTGCAAAACAGATCTGAGCCTCTGGCTGAGTGTGTGCAGCCACTGGCAGTGCCCCTCCCTGCAAAACCCACAGCTGGGCATGGGAACAGCTGCCTTGTAGTCAAGCAAGAGGCCAGGGCTGTGCAATAGAGGCTGGTCAGTAAATGTGAACACAGCACAGGCACAGAGAGGATTCCAGGCCTGAAACCAAGGGCTGAGGGCAGTGGGGACAGCAGAGGAGCAAAGCTGTGCCAAAGAGGGCTGTGCTGCAGGCTGGTCACAGCTCCTCACCAAGAAAGTGCCTCTTCCTGCAGCCTCATGACTGAAAGGCTGAGGGGGAGCAGGAGGGAAGGACAGATCCCAGGGGACAGCAGAAGCCACAGCGGAGGTACAGGCTGCCCACTCAGTTCCTCACAGCTTTATCAGCTTTCAAGTGCTGTGATACAGCAGCCATCACCTCTGGGTGTGCTGGAGGCAGATGAGCACCAGCCAAGCTTCCCAGGAAGTGTTCCAGCCATCCCAAGGAGCCAGGAGCATCTTTAACCTCCTGGTGTTGGGCAGCACTCACCCTGCAGAGCCCCCGGGAGCAGCTGCAGCAGCACAGGGGCAGGGGAGCATCAGCCTAAATGTGCCCAGGGGTGGGGCTGGTGCCTGCTGCTGACCAACCCACGGCTCTCCTGAGCCTGGCTCCATCCTCCTCTGCCTGCCTGAACTCAAACTTGTGTCCTCTTTGTGCACCCAGGCTCCTGGCTGCTCCTGTGGCGTGGACATGAAAGGAGACCCCTCTCCCTGTCAGACAGGAGTGACTGGACAAGTTACAGCCTGAATCCTTCAGTCTTGGGTGCTTCCCCTTCACTTGGGGAGCGAGCTCATGGACTTTGTCTCCATTTCCCTGTCCCTCCTGCTCCTGCTTTTCCATTGCTTCTGTTTCTGCTTCCTCCTTTTGTTACTCAGAGCATTTCCAAGGCCCTGGTGTTTGCTGCCTCTGGCTGGCAGCATTATCCCCTCCTCCCTACAAGCCTGCACCTCGGAGCCCTCCTGCCCTCATTTCAGCAGAGATGCTTTCTCTTGCAGTTCTCTCACCCCATTGTTGCTCACTGTGGGGTGGCCATGCCCCCCAAGGGCTCTGCACCCCTCAAACAGCAATATCCCCACCGGATCTCAGCACTGTTCTCCTGATGCAGGGACAGCTTTTTGTGCAGCCTGCCTCTCAGCCCAGCATGGATTTGCAAGGGTTGGATTTGAAAGTGCAGCTACAGCTGATGGTTAATTGTAAAACTGGAACCAGCCTTCGTTTTATTCAGGTTGTGTTCCAGGAGCAGCCTGGGCTGGGAAGGTGCTGATGCTGCAGGTGGAATTTCACAGCAGAAATGTGATTGTGGTGTGGTCTAACCCTGAGCTAAATGTGCTCCTGGTCCAGGCACTGTTAGTGGAAATGATACCCTGGCAAAGCCAGCAGATTTATTGATCTTGCCTCCCCAGGACAAGGTCTCCCAACCCCTCCATGAATTCTTTGCTCACACAAAATTCTTCACTCCAGGACTGCTCCATGCTGGCTGCAGCCTGGTCCCACTGCAGACAGGGAGAGCACAAAGGCTGGGCCCAAACAGGAGCTGCTGCAGCGCCTGGCTGGGCACACACTGCTGGACTTTCCTCTCCCCTCACTTCCACACCCTGGCACCGTCCAGCACTACCTCCAAGAGCCTGACGCTTTGTTTCCGGATTACTTGGTGGTAGTTGTTGTTGGCAATGAAAAAAGGAAAATGTTTATTCTTCCTAAGCAACGTGGAACATGAAACGTTATGGACTGCAAATGTTTATGGCCACAGAGAGAATGAGAAGAAGCAGGCTTTGGTGCAACAAGAGAAAGCAAATGAATAAACACTGCAGGACTATTTTTATTATCAGACATTTTAATTATGTGACAGTTTGTGAGACTATTCCATCAACAACACCACAACCAAGCTGCTGGTGTCACCCAAGCAACAGTTTGCCAGAAACAGGAGTACTGACAGAGCAAACAAGCCCCAGGATGCTGACATAGCAAAAGGTTTCAAGAGCCCTTAATCTGATGACCTAGAATTCCCCTTGAAACGAAGAAACTGCTCTAGGATGTGGCGGGGGAGGAAGGGGATTGGGATGTTTTGTTCATTGTGCACTTACATCCAAGCTAAGGGGAGCCATGAGCTACCAGTGCCTCTCTCCTGCCCAAATCCACCAACAGGAGGAAGTCTGGTTCACCTGCCTGTCCTTGCTGGGACTCCTCTGTCTGCACCAGGATCTCAGTGAGCGTCTAAAAACATGTCTGTGGCCTTAGTGAGCCCCTGGAGTGCTCTGCTTTTCATTTTGCTGGGCAGCTATGTGCAGACTCAGCTGTGCTCCCATTTGCTTTTGGCTGAGCCATCCCCAGTGCAAGAACACCCACAAACCCTTTCTTTATCTGTCCACGTATTTGAGATTGGTAGGAAAGAGCTACAAAAGTGGGGGGAAGTGGAGGAAAGTGGGGAAAGTGGGGGAAAGTGGGGGAAAGTGGGGGAAAGTAGTCCAGCATCTCTGCAGGACAACTTTCCACTAAAAATCCTTTTCAAACAACTCCTACACAGTGCATCCCTTGTTCTGCAGAGCCCCACAGGTTATGGTGACAGGGCAGGATAAGCAGGGGGGAAGCAAGAGCAACATAACCTGGAGAGGGGGATCCTCCCCAGACTGCTCCTCTCCTCTCCTCTCCTCTCCTCTCCTCTCCTCTCCTCTCCTCTCCTCTCCTCTCCTCCACCCAAGTTTCTCTCAGAGACAGGCAGGCTCACCAAGAAAATTCCTTACTACCAGCAGCTGTAACTCCAACAGGAGAGG
>NW_005054483.1:396328-398761 GCF_000277835.1 Geospiza fortis | reverse complement strand
CCCCAATCCCTGCAGCACTGCAGGGTGTGTGTGTCTGTGTGCTGCCTGTGAAGCACAAACACAACAAACCCGCTGCGGAATAACTGCTTACATGTGTCTCGAGCCTCTCCCAGAGCAGAAGATAAATATGCCTAAAATTACCCGAGCCCTGGCTGCAGTTTTTAAATAGGCAGACCAAGGAGTGCAAATCAAACCCCTCCTGCGGGAGCCGCCTGAGCCCGGAGCGAGGCAGCAGGGGCCGTGGGGAAGGCAGTGCCCTGCTGCCAGAGGGGAACCTGCCGTGCTCCGGGGGCAGCTGCAGCACCCCTGAGGGGTTATGTTGGCAGCTGGGAGGGTGCCCACCACTTCTCCACCGAGAGAGACCTTCCCAGCGAATGCAGGGCTTTGATTTCCCCGGGGAGCCGCAGGCAGGGCAGGAATTCCGTGTCTGCGCGTGCACAGCCCGGGGACTGCAGATCTTTTGTTCTCAAGTTTTACAGTGGACACCAGACCCAGCCTCTACTCTGCTCTCAGTTTGCTCTCGCTTTCTTTAGGCATTAGTATAAAAGTGAAGGAGCTCTACAGGGTTTGCCTCAAAGAACAAAAGTCCTTCTGCAACTTGCCTATAGCCTGGCTTTAAAGTGAATCTTAGCCCTGATTCCCTCCCCTCTCAGCTGCTGCTGTTATGACTCGCTGTTGGAGCACAAACAGCCACAAACAGCTGGGTGCAGCACAAACTCCTGCTGTCCTTGCCCAGCCCCGTACTGGCACAGCCCGAGGAACTCCTGTGCTCTGTCTCACTGGAGTGTGAATCTTTTCCCGGCTCAGCCCCTTGGCTCCTTTCTCATTCATCACCTGACAGCAAAAGGTGCCCAGACAGGAAATGAGCTGCTGTCAGACGTGAGGGAAACATCCCTTTGTGCAGCAGGCTGGAGCAGTCAGAGCAGGGAGCACGGGATGGCGTGGCACAGCTCTCTGTGAGCGAGGGCAGAGGGTGGCCAGGCCTCTGTCAGCCTGGCAGTGCCACCTCAGCTGTCCTGCACCCCCGTGTTCCCCTGCTGCCACCTCCATCGTGTAGAACTGGCTGCACCTCAGAGGCAGCAGAATAACCTTCAGAAGCCTTGACAGCAGATGAGAAACACAAAAGAGCAGCTGTTTGGTGTGACAGAACTGCTATGTGAAAGGATGGGGGATCACCTGTCCATCTCCAACCCAACCAATGCACCCACCATCTCTGCAAAGGCTGAGTCAAATACATCAGTCTGAAAGCCAAGCCCCATGTGGCTGGGCCAACACATGAGCACAAAGCATTCCTGAACAAAACAGACCTGCAGGAGCATCACCTGGAGCTACTCCAGCCAGGAGGGAAGGATTAGCACTCACAGAGCAGAGCAAGAGCCGAGGATGAGGAAGAAATCCCCTCTCTGTTGGCAGCCTGCCACCTGGGGGGACCTTCTGGAGCGTGGCAGTGGATTTGATGGAGCAGGAGTCTGAGCAGCCCTGGACCCTGCACTAACTCTGTGCTCTTCAGCAGTTTGGTGCACAAACCACCTCGAGGGGCACTGGCCAAGTGAGCTGAGCCCCTGCAACCCCTGCAGGCACTCAGCAGCTGTGGGTGCTGCCACAAGGACTGAACGGTGACACGGGCAGCTGGGCTGGGCTCCAGCTCAGGGGGTGAACCCCAGGCTGGCTCTCCCTTCCCCAGGACCCCACACAGGCCCTTGCTGGCAGCCAGAGCAGGACCAGGGGCTGTGCAGGTTCCTCCAGGAGCAGCAGCTTCCCAGTTCGCACAGGGCAGAGCGCAAGGCACCTGCCAGCCCACGGGAACCAGCAGCCTCCAGCTTCGTGCGGGTGGAGCTCTGCCCTCCCAGCCCAGCCCCTGCTGCTGCCGGACGGGCCTGCAGCCGCAGAGCAGCATCATTCCTGGAGTGCAGGGTGCCACCAGCGAGCGCTCGGCCTCACCTTCCCCAGAGGCAGAGCGGGGCCGAGCGCGGTGACATTTCGCTGGGAGGAATGCGAGCACTTCGGGGGCCAAGGCTGCTCCGTGCCAAGTCCCAGCCCACAGCAGATTTAGCAGCCAAGTCAGAAAGTGCTCAGATGACAGAGCTGATAATAAAACCATCGACAGAACCTGAACTAATCCCCTTGGGCTGCTACCGGGCATTTGCTCTGTTATTATTTCATGGCACAGCAGCGAAGCGCATGTCTACAATAACGCGATTACACGCGCACACATTCCCAGCACAAGGAGCTCTCTGTCCTCTCCCGTCCCCCAAATCCCTCGCACGCCGCTGCTCCTCTCCGGCAGCCGCACTCCCAGGTGCTGGGATCGGGCAGGAAGAAAGAGCCCCGCTGCTCCTCTCCTGCCTGCCTTGGATTCATCCCTTCCGTCGCGCCTCCCCGTAACTTCTGGAGCTGCCAGCGCAGCGCGCAGGGGGTGCTGGAGCAGCAGAG
>NW_005054483.1:393875-395763 GCF_000277835.1 Geospiza fortis | reverse complement strand
CGGCCGCTCCGCCCCGCCACCCCCCGGGGGCGGAGCGGGGCGGGACCCCCCTCCCACGCCTGCCCGGCACCGGCCTCCGGGTCCTGCCTGCCTTGGGGTGCCTTTAAACGGGCCCCTTTAAAGGTGTCTCTCACCTCTGCTGCCTAAGGGCACCAAGGACTAAACCCCATCCTCTTAGTGCCCGTCGAGACCGCACCAGTCCCCTTGGGGAGTAGCTCACAGCCGTGTTTTAATGAGTTTGAGCCCCTGCTTTGCCTGTGCAGGGCTCTGCTTTGCTCACTTTTGCACTCACCCTTTGCAAGAAGGTTTTCCCGAGCAGGGATGCTGAGGGAGGGGAAGGAAGGGAGCAACTCCTCATTTTGGAGATGCCAAAGCCTTCTCCATCTGCTCAGCCACCTGGAGATGGAGGCAGCAAGGCACAGATCTGGTTTCTTGGTTCCTGTTTCTATGGGAGAAGCCCTGGATTGTGTCAGCATCCTCTCAGCAGACCGAGTTTCGCTGAAAATTGTTTCAAGAAATGTATTGCAAATAAGAAAACTTTGATCTCCAGCTGCCTGGGCTGGTGTGCAGGGAGTGAGTAAGGCTTCCTGACATCCCAGGCTCTATTACTGCTTTATTTGTCTGTGATCAGTTGTTCATGTTTAGTTTTATGGGAACCACGCTGACGATGTAAATCCTGGGTACGGTGAGCAGATGTGAGAAGAAAGAGCCTGGCCTTGGCTGGCTGTGGAAGGTGCTGCAGTGTTTAACTCACGGGCTGTTAGCAAGATGTCCCTGCACTGCAGCACCATGCCCAGAGTATCCCCTAGGCCTTGTTTGTAAAGGGGACGGGGGAGCAGGGAAAACCACGTTGCACTGTGGAATTTACCCTTCTGCTCTTATTCTGGCTGTGCCCCAGGAATGCAGAGCAGACCCTTGTTTCTTGTCTTTCTCTGAGCCAGACAGCTGGGTCCTAGTGAAAAAAAGCTTTCCTGCCTTTGTCTCTCTTTTCTTTAGTGTCTTTTCTTTTAGTGCTGGTCTCTCTGGGAGCTCAGTGCTTTCCAGCCCATGGCAGTGGAGCCCTGGGGAAGCAGGGAGATGCATGGGAGCAGCCTGTGAGGCAGCAACAGGCAGCTTGGCTCTTCTAAATGAAGGGAGATTTTAAAGGGGGTGCTCTGGGAAACTCGGTCCTTGCAGAGATGGAGCTGTGTGCGAGAACTGCTGGCTCCTGCCAAGGCACTCAGCACAAAAGAGAGTGCATGGCGTGTTTGGGATCACAGATATTTCCCAGCCAGGCCAGTAGATGTTTAGCAGCAGGAAAACGGCTGCTGGGTGTTCTGGGAACTGCCATGCCCTGTGTGCAGCCTGCAGAATTCCTTCTTGTTGTGTTCCTGAGCTGGGAGCTCTCTCAGCCACTGTCTGTCCTGTCCATGTAGCCCCATGGATGCACAGAGGCTGCTGCCCCATGAGCACAGGGGTCTCACCCCAGCCCCAGAGCACCGAGAGTGTGACACCCCTCAGTGTGACACCCCTCAGTCTGACACCCCTCAGTGTGACATCTCCCACTCTGCCATCTCACTCTCTGCTTGCTTTCCTGCAGCTCCTGCCAGGCTGGAGCCAGACTCAGGCTCCTTGGGATGGCTGCAGGAGGTCAGTGGAAGCTCTCATGGCTGAGAGGGCCCGATGGTCACTGATGTTGCTGGTTGAGCATCCCTACATGGAGGTCTTCTTGCTCAGCACCTGTTCAGGGCCTTCCAGCCCCAGCAAGTGGCAGAGCTGTCAGGAGTTTTCCAAGTCCTTCTGACCACAAGCATCAGCTCTTCTCCCACTCCCCCAAGCCCTCCCGACAAGGAGGGCCTTGTGAACACCTGGGCAGGCAAAGCAGCATCGTAATGTGAGTCTCAGCAGG
>NW_005054483.1:383929-393786 GCF_000277835.1 Geospiza fortis | reverse complement strand
GAACCAGCAGCTGGGGATAACCTCACTCTACACCCAGCAGGTGTTAGGGGGAAAGGGGCTGTGCCAGGGGAAGAGAACAGCAGGTTTGATTCATTGTGAGCAACAAAGAGGTGGAATAACTCCCTCAACCCATGGGCCACTTGGGTGTGACACTGCTGCAAGGCACTTGGGACTGAGGGGAGGTGGGGGAAGAGCTTCTGATGAGAGCCAAGGGGAAAGGGGAGGGAACTGAGAGAGAAACTGAATTTAAATGGATTAAGCCTGTCTGTCTAAAGTCCTTTGTTTCCTGTCACCTCCCTGGTGTGACTTTCACAGCTGTATTCTGTGTGCCTGGGGACCTGGCTTGAGGTCCCCTGCAAAGTCAGCACAGAGCTTTACACCCCCTGGGCATTTCCCTGAGCAGCTGGAAGAGGCTCCAGGAGCCAAACTCCTTTGATTTCTCTGATGTCTTTCCTGCTCTCTCTGTAGGAGATAACCTCATGAGCTGATGTCTCCAGCATCACTGCTCAGTGGGTGACAAATGAGGACACGTCCCCACCAGGCAAGTCTTCGTTCTCCCCTCTTGCTTTTGGGATTCCCCTTTTCTCTGGCCCTGGCACCTCATTTTTCTCCTGGGCAGGCAAAGGGGGTGTTTGTACAGGTGGTGGTGGGTGCAAACAAGGCTGGGGGTGATGTGCAGTGAACTGCCCATGTCAACATGATTGATCAGGAGTACTTTTTGAATTACCCAGTCCTCCCCCTCTGCTGGCAGCCCGAGACGTGGGCATGGGGAGAGGGCAAGAAAAGGCTGTGCAGTGGCAACTTGGCCTTTGGGCCTGGACTCACAAGTGGAAAGGTAAAGTAATATGTAAAATAAAATGTAGGTTGTTCAGCAAAGTGCTTTGCTTCAAATCTCTTTTGGGTTCTTTAATAATCTTTCAAATGGAAATGCTGGAATTGTGGAGGCTGTCCTGGATCGAAACAGTGAACCTTGAAAACACCAAAGTTCTCTGGACTTCAACTTAACTAGGTCAGCTTCACTATGAAGAAACTCTTGCTTGATTCCCTACTACTTATTTTACACCTGTTTTCTTTTGCCTTCCCCTTTCTTTGACCTTAATTCTGGGTTGAACCCAGCAGTGCAGAGCCAGGTGAGTTTGGGATCAGCTTGATGCCCTTGTGAACCCACGGGGCACGTGTGGGGCAGGGCCCTGGCTGCCTGCAGGGCTGCTGGGCAGGCACTGCTGCCCCCCTGACCTTGGAACGAGGGACGTGGTGGCAGGAGCCTGCTGCTCCTCACCTTGCAGAAGTGCACTGCACTCCTCAGGGCTCCAGGCTGGGAAGGGGTCCCTGGGGCAGCACTGAGACAGCCACAGCCTGTCCCCTGCACAGCGCACACTGCAGGGCAGCTCACAGCTGTTCCAGATTGCAAGGCAAGATGTTTTCTATTACCATCTGTATGGCAGATTATCTTTGTCAAGTGGGCAGTTTGCCTTATCTCTCTCTCTGAGTGACCACATTCATACCTCCCTCTGAGGAGACATCTGCTGATAACAGACTATTGAATGTCCCTGCATGGCTGATAAGAACTACAGCATCCCATTGGGAGATGTGAGCCCAGAGGGAGGAGCCAAGCATTCCTACCTGGATATAATCTGGAGATTCAGCTTCTCCACTGGATTTCCCAGAGGAGCAGCAGCTGTCTCTTCCACTGAATCTTCACGGGAAGAATACATCCTTCTCTGCAGATCCCCCTGCTCCAACAGAACCACCCCTGACACTGCAGGAGGGCTGAGCCACAATTCCTATGGCACTGCTGCCAACACCCTGACCCACGGGGTGTCAGGTTGTGTTCTGACTCTGGCAGTGTTGTTCTAGTGTACCGCATTGTTTATTTTATCCTTTTATTTTTTTCCTTTCCCTATTAAAGAACTGTTATTTCCTGCTCCCAAATTTTTGCCTGAGAGCCCCTTAATTTCAAATTTATAGCAACTCGGAGGGGTGGGGAGGGTTTACATTCTCCATTTCAGGGGAAGCTCCTGCCTTCCTGAGCAGACTCCTGTCTTTCCAAACCAAGACAATAGTGCAGTGCAGCTCACAGTGCAGGGCAGCTCACAGTGCAGGGCAGCTCACAGTGCAGCTTGCACGGTGCCTGAGCAGCTGTGGGGTCCTCCAGCTCTTCCTCCTCCTTCTCCCTCTGCAGCCCCAGAGCAGCTGCAGGCAGCCCTGGGACTTGGCCCTGGGCTCAGTCCTAGACTCAGCTCTGGACCCAGCCCGGCCCCAGCCCCACTCACCGCCCGCAGTGTTTGTGTCTGCTCATCCCTGCCCCGTGCCAGGAGCCGAGCGCACACAAACACAGCCGGGCTCGCCTGGGAAGCGCTGCCTGCGAGATAAGCACGGCGAGGAAAACACATCCATCTTCGTGTCTCTTGGCCTGAGCCGCAGTTTCATCTGCTGGCATTTTCCTGGCGCAGGCTCAGGGCACACCGCAATTCACCTGGGGAGCCAGACGCCGGGGAGCCAGCTCCCATTCCTGGCGGCAGGAATCCCTGCTGCTCCGGCTGCTGCAGGGGCCGTGGTGGCAAGGGGCTGGCACTGAGGTGGGGCTCAAGGACAGGGCTGGCCCCGGGCTGAGCCCTCCTTGTGGCTGTGGGTCACCAACAGTGTGCTCAGTGAGCCGCGGGCCACCCTGCCTGCCCAGAGCTCCCTGTGCCCACCTGGGCACCAGCACCCAACAGAGCCCGGCCAGGAGCTGGCAGCCAGTGGCTGGACACAGGACAGGTGGCTGGGACACACAGCACAGGTGACTGGGACACAGAGCATCACACAAAGCACGGGTGGCTGGGACACAGAGCACAGGACACAGCACCAGTGGCTGGGACACACAGCATGGGACACAGCACAGGTGATGGGACACAGAGCAGGGGACACAGCAAGGGTGGCTGAGACATAGCACTGGACACAGCACAGGTGTCTGGGACACAAAGCATCACACAAAACACAAGTGGCTGGGACACAGAGCAGGTGACACAGCACAGGTGGCTGGGACACAGCACCGGGCACAGCACAGGGGGCTGGGGGCTCCCATAAGGAGCTGCCGGCGCCGTCTTGCAGCGCTCCCGACCTGCCGGCTCCCCACGAATGGAGCGGCCCCGGTGAAACGCCCCCCAGCCTTGGCTCCCTCTGATCCCTTCCGAAGCTGATCTGAGACTGGAATGTCTCCTGGGACGTGATTCCCTCTAGCCCGAGGGGACCTGCGTTAATAAAACCCAGCGTGAGCTGTGGAGGCGATGGGGGAGGAGGCAGGCAGGGCTGGGGAGAGGAGGCTTTTATGAACAAGTCGCAGGGCTGCTGGAATTGTCCCGTCCTGTCCTCTCTCCCTCTGCCTGTCCCTGAAGTCGAGCTGTGGAATTCAGGGTTGGGTCGAGGCTTTTCTTCACGCACGTTTCTGCTCAGAGCAGCCAAGCCCCTCGGCTCCCTCTCCCCCCTCCTCAGCTGCTGAACTCCTTTCCCTGGAGCAGCCCCGCTCCTCTCACCCAGCGCTGGGACCCTCCTGCCCCTGCTCACTGCTCTGGCATCGCCCCCTGGGGCAGGCTCAGGGGGAGAGGGGTCTGTCCCCAGGATGTGCAGGCTGGCTTGGCAAGGCAGGGCAGCAGCAGCAAGGACAGGGCTCCCCGCACCCCGGCAGGGTGGGAGGCTGCACTCACGGGCTCCTTGGTGCTGGGTGAGCAGAATCAGCCAGACACAGAGCTCTGAATAAATAAACCCATGGGAAGGCAGTGGGGATGTGGCCCAGGAGGTGGAAAAGACAGGAGAGCAAGAAAATTCGGCCCAGAGGAGATGTCCGTGAAGAGAGACCACAGAAATGTGGATTTTATTGGTGTGAGTGCGCTCCTGGCTCCTCTGGGATGCGAAGTGCCTCTCCAGCAGTAGCTTTGCACAGCAGTGATGCCGTGTCCTGCCATTCCACGCTGCCTGGATGCTCCGTGCGACACACACTGCGCTGCCACTGGCAAATGTCACTGGGATAAATGGGTGGGACAGTGGCAGAGATCAATTCCCAAAGTGTTTCCCCGCTTTCTCTCGGGCTGCAGTTGCTGAACTCTGAGACTGCATTGTCACAAACTCCCTGTGGCAACCTCAGATCCAGGGGAGCACCCAGAGACCCCTCTGAAGATCCATCTGGAAAGGGCACCACGAGAGCTTGCACAAGGCTGGGAATGAGCCCAGCGCAGCACCCAGAGTGCCCAGCCTTCCCAGAGAGCTGAGGGGTTTGCTCAGATCACTGATTTTTCCAAAGGTCAGGCTGTTGCTACAGGGGATGTTTGCAGTGTTCCTGTGGAGGAGCCCACGGATGGCTCTGGCAGAAACTCCAACTGAAGGGAAAGCGTTTCGGCAGAAATCATGAGAAATCAGAGTGCACAACCAGGCTGCCCTGTGCATTTACAGGGTTATTGACTTTCCATGTGAAAAGGAGATACCACTGGCTTCTTTCACAGGAAGGAGAAGGTGGGAACTGATATTTAGTTTTGAGCAATTTCTGTTGGAAGCTGACGGCTGGGGAGCCTCAGTAGGATGGGGAGAGCAATGTGGTGACTAAAACTCATGAAACATTTTGGAGAGCTGGGACAAAAGACCCCAAACCACAGGTGTCTGTGCAGTGTTGTGTAGAGGCTGCAGAACCCCCAAGGTCTCTGGGGGTGCCACATGAGCTGTGTCTTTGCTTGGGCAGGGCCAGAGGTGGGGAGGCACTCACTGCAGTGTTCTAGCTCAGAGCAGTTCCTGGCTTGGTGCTAAGAGCTTCCTGAAGGTCATGGGCACCCCTGCCCCATGCATTTACAGGGGTTATTGGCTTTCCATGTGAAAAGGAGATACCACTGGCTTCTTTTACAGACCCATCCTTGAGCTTGTAGCTGGTCCTGTGTTGTTTCACTACAGGGAAACTCCACCAGTGCCCTCCAGAGCTGTGGGACAGCTCCTGGAGATAGATGCTGTCTGTCTGTCTGTCTGTCTCTCTGTCTGCAGAGAGAGGGGGAACCAGGCTGGCCAGGGAGCAGCAGTGCAGGAGCAGGAGCAGGAGGGAAGGGCCTCTGGGCAGGCATTTGGATGAGGAGGAAATGCTCAGCCCTGCGCCTGGACACTGAAGGTGAGGCCAGGGGAAGCAGGGAGAGGTGTGAGACCCTCCAGGGCTCTCTCAGCACCGACATCTCCTGCCAGGGCTGTGAGCTCTCTGCTGCTTTGGGCTGTCTGACAGATCCCAGCCCGAGGAGAGGCAGCAAAGGCCACAGCCCCACTGCTCAGATCCCCCGGACATGCACCAAAAACCTGTGCTGGCTTCTCACCTCAGGACCCAGGCTCGCTGTCCTGTCCTGTGTACAGCAGGTGGATTCACAGGAATTGTCCTCCTGATCTGAGGAGACACCTGAAGTGTTCTGGAGTTTCTTGACCCCTGTTTCAGTCACAATGAATGGTATCAGCCTTCAGCTGGGGTGAGAACACGACTCCAGGAGCACAAACCCCATTTCTTGATGTGAGAGCACAAAGGAAATGGAACTTTCCAAGATGCAGTTGCCACAAGGAGAGTTGGAAAATTGTCTTTCTGCTGCCTCTCCTTTCCTCACAGGAGCTGAGGGCATCCACATTTGGTACCTTCCTCCACCAGAGCGGGTTCAAGTGGCTCAGGTAAAGGCAGGGATGTTCCTGCACCTCCCAGGAGCCACGGGCAGGGCTGAGAGAAGCCTCTTCTGCTGGGGAAAACCTCAGCGTAGCTCAGCTGTGCTGGGGCTCAAACAGAAAACACTCCTGACCTGAAAGGATTCGGGTCCAGAAGAGCCTTCAGCCCAAAAGTGGTCTAGCATGAACGAGTTAAAATCCTTTCCTCTGCTTGGTGAAATTTATTGAAAACTACATCGTTCATGTGTTGAAACTTCACAGCTGTTGCGATTGCCCTGCGGGCAAACCACATCCAAGAAATGGCATGTAGAGATCCTGGAGCCCGGGACTTGAAAGCTGAAACGGGCTCTGGGCGCTGCCTCCCTCCCCTCGCAGCCCCATCTGCAGCTCCCGCAGTCGCTCACCGCGGGCTGCTCCTCCTCCCATCGCTCCTCTCCCTCCTGCAGCACGGGCGCTTTGTGTATTTTGCCTAAAAAAGTAGCGGAGCGAGGATGCGGACAGGAGGATGGGGTGAGGGGAGTGGCACCCGGGGTGACACAGGGCTGTGTGCCACCAGGGAATGTCACCTGCCTGTGACACCGCCCTTTGTTGTCCCTTGGGGAGCGGTGGTGAGGCAGACCCGCGGGAAATGCGCCATTTGCTCGTGAAAAATTCTGTTTAGTGGTAGCAACTTGCCTGGTTTTTCGGAGATTTAGTTTGTTTGGGGTTTTTGTTTTTTGTTGTTTGTCTTTTTCTTTTGTTTTGGTTTTTTTGGGGGGTGTTTTTTTATTATTATTATTTTTTGGCTGCAACTCTAAAAACTGTATAGGATAAAAAGGTAGTTCTGGCATATTTCCTTCTGACCTGAGTGCTCTGCTGTGTGAAGGTGGGGGCTGAAATCAGCCACTCGGCACAAGCAAATTAGGACTAGCTAGAGCTCAAAGAACAAAATAAAAGGACACGAGAAACCACTGACTGCATACACTCAGTCACAAATGATTCACGGAGTAATTTTGAGCAGCAAACAACACATTGGTAAGAACTGGAGGGTTCACTTCTGCCTTTTTAGGGGGGTTGTCCACAAACAAAAATATTGGCGAATCCATCAGACGCTTCGCGCTGCTTTGAATAGTTTGCCCAGCTCCCCAGAGCGATCACGCCGCGCAATTTGCTGCTAACCCAAACAACTGCAGCTCGGCTAGAGCTCGGCAGCGCCCAGATCTGCCCCTGCACGCTCTGCTGGGGCTCTCCAAGCTTTCCCGCAGCTCCAGAGGCTCCGGAGGCTCCTCGGGGCCGGTTCCCCGTGGGAAGCACCAGGGAGCGGCCGGGATGTGCTGGGGGGACAGCGGGGGTGTCGCGGTGCCCTGAGCAGAGCCCGGGCACAGCCAGCCCGCCCCGCAGGGGCAGACGGGCGGGAGACGCCGCATTCCTCACCTGTGAAACAATCCCGGGAGAGCCAAAGGCTCGGGGAATTCCTGGATCCCTTTGTAGCACATTTCGGCTGTGACACAGTGAGGGTTTAAGCGAGGCAGACTGCGGAGGGGGAGCTTACAACCTGTAAGTTCTTTTTAGAGCAATGCAGAGAAAGCGGTTGAAAAAACACAGGCTTGACTGTCGCCCCGGTTTTTTTAAGATTTTCTAAGCCTTCTGATGTTGATATTCTTCTAGCGACCTTTCTCACTTCCTGTAAATAACTCACTGCTTGCATTCCTTTATGGAGGAGGAGAAAGTTGATGGACTGTTGGTTTGTCCAGTGTCATTGCAGAGGTGGCACTGTCACCCTCCGATCCGCTGTCACTCTTAAAAAACTATAAATGTTCAAGTCAAAAAATAAACTTCCTTTTTTTCTTCACTGCACTGAATCAAAGGTCAAATTTAGGGGGAAAAATAGCGGAATTTGGAAGTTTGGCCAGTCAAACAGTGAAAATTGTTGCGGGGGTATTTCGATGTAAATGAGGCCCTCCTGCAGTGGGAGGATGGTCCCTCGAGAACTGGGGCAAAAACACGGGAAAATGGGAAAAATGGTGAAAAAACGGGAAAATGGGGGAAAACGGTGAAAAAATGGGGAATAAATGGGGAAAATATGGGGGAAAATGGGGAAAAATGGGGAAATTATAAAATAGAAAAAAAAGTAGGAAAAAAATGGGGAAAATGGAGAAATGATTGGTGACTGGTCCTCCTCGGGAACTGGGGCAAAAAACGGGGAAAATGGGAAAAAACAGTGAAAAAAATGGGGTAAAAGGGGGAAATATGGGGGGGAAAAGGGGGGGAAATGGGGGGAAAGATGGAGAAATGATCGGTGACTTGTCCTTCTCGGGAACTGGGGCAAAAAACAGAGAAAATGGGGAAAATGGGAAAAAACGGGAAAAACAGTGAAAAATGGGGGAAAATGGAAAAAAGGGGGAAATATGGGGGGGAGGAAATGGGGGGAAAGACGGGAAATGATCGGTGACTTGTCCTCCTCGGGAACTGGGGCAAAAAACCAGAGAAAATGGGGAAAATGGTGAAAAAACGGTGAAAATGGTAAAAAACAGGGGAAAATGAGGAAAAATGATGAAAAAATGGGGGAAATGGGGGGGAAATGGGGAAATGATCACCGACTCGTCCTCCTTGAGAACTGCAAAAATGGGGCAAAAACGTGAAAAACGGTGGAAAATGGGGAAAGGCAGGGAGACCTGACACCGCAACCGCGCCTGCGGTGCGGGGCCAGCCGCGCCGGCGGGGCGGTGCCTCGCCGGTGGGAGCCGCCTCGGGGCGGGCGGTGTGCGGGTGGAGCTGTGTACACACCAAATGATCCCATTAGTAAAGCCGGGGTAGCTGCTCTCCTCCGCACAGGGCCGGCCTCCCACCGCACAGAAGAACTTTGTGTCTAATTAACCAAATCAAAGCGTCCCGAAGAGGGAGGCGCGCTCAGCTTGAAGCCCGGGCTCCTTCAGCAAGTTCTTGTGTGCGTGCTGGAAATAATGAATGGTGATTCCGTACGGGCTGGGGCTCTGGCACTCCCTGTGCCCCTGAGAGCCCGTGCTCTCCTCCCTGCAGCACATGCTCCTCACAGCCAGGATCTCCCCTCCTGCCCTTTCTCCGTCCTGTCTCTCCCTCCTCTGTTGGCTCTCATGGCTCCTCAGGACAGGATCACACTCTTCCCTTCAAGGAAAGGAGCCACACATCCCCAGGAGTTGGGAAAAGGGGGGAAAGTGCAGGTGCTGCAGGGGCTTTCCAGTCCCGTTCCAGCTTTTCCAGCTGCTCGGCCGCTCTGTCGGTGGGAGAAGTCAGGCAGGGAAAGGCCGGGTGTGAAATGCTGGGTGTAAAATGGTGAGAGCAGCACGGCACAGCTCCCGGGGCAGGAGAGCCCCCGGCACTGCGGGGGAAGGATTTGGGGGTGTTCCCCTGGCAGCGGGGTTTGTTTGGGAACGATCCTTCCCTCCCCTCAGGAGCTGCAGCTCCCCCTGCCCGCCCGGCTCCCGCGCCGAGGGGCCGCTCGCTTTACAAACTCTTTTCTCTTCCCCTCGTGCTGGAAATTTGACTCCACAAAAACACTTCCACGGCAGCTAATTGCCAGCCCTGCAGTGGCTGAGCTCTCTAACTCCTGCCACTCAATGAACCAGCCCAAAGAGCTGCTTTTCACAACCTGCTGAATGCACGAACGCAGCCCTAGAGACACGACACAGCTGGGATATCTTTTTTTTTCCTGGACATCTTCTGGATCCTTCTCAATTTTGGAATTTCTTTCTCTCTATTAGGCAAAGGAACACCCAAAGATAGAGGTGGCAACAAGGCCCGTTCCAGGGAGACACTGAGGGGCCCTGGAGACAAGTGGGGGTGCCAGGGAAGAGATAATTGTCAGGAAATTGGTTTGGAGGTAAAGCTGGCGTCGTCCAGCCTGTCTCTTCATGATTTGAGGGCTCATCATCATCTTTTCAAGGATTCCTCCTGCCCAACAATGTCCACGCCTTGCACAGCGCTCCTTGATCTCCCGGTTTGTATCCAGAGGGCTGCTGCAAAAATTGTTCTGCTGGTCAATGGTTTAGACCACATCATTCCTCCCTTCCCTCCTCCCCGGCTGCTCCTTTCCCTGCCCCAATTGCGGAGCGCTCGCATTCCCTCGTTCCCGCCTCTCCTGCACGGCGGCCGCGTTCATTGCCCAGCACAAGCCCCTTCACGCTCTCCGGGCCTGCCCCACAGCCGGCAGGAGCAGCTCCGAGCTCTGCAAAGCCCTCCCCGCGAGC
>NW_005054483.1:382967-383477 GCF_000277835.1 Geospiza fortis | reverse complement strand
GGGCCCTGGGGACACCGGGCACCGGCGACACCGGGCCCTGGCGGCCTTGGCAGAGCGCCCGGACTCGGTGGTTGTTTCGGTGTTTGGGTGTCTCGGTGTTTCGGTGGCCGGTCCCGTGATTGATCCTGTATTGATTCCGTGACCGGTTCCATTACTGATCCTGTGAGCAGTTCCATTATTGATCCCATGATCCCATGATCAATCCTGTGATCAATCCTGTTATCGGTTCTGTCATTGATACCGTGACCGATTCCATGATCAACCCCATGATTGATCCTGTGACCAGGTCCATTATTGAGTCCATGATCGATGCCGTGACCAGTTCCGTGATTGATCTCATGATCAGTTCCATTATTGACCCCGTGATCAGTGCCGTCACCGGTTCCATCATCGATCCCGTCACCGGTTCCATTATCGATCCCGTGATCGATCCCGTCACGGTTCCATTTATCGATCCCGTGATCGATCCCGTCACCGCTGCCATTATCGATCCCCAGATCCATCCCGTCC
>NW_005054483.1:368292-382416 GCF_000277835.1 Geospiza fortis | reverse complement strand
AGGGGACGGGAGCGCGCTGGAACCGACGCCGCTGCCCCCGGCCGGCCTGACCGCGCCCGTGGCCGCAGGAGCCCCCGGCCGTGCTGCAGCAGTCGCCGTACGGACCGTGCCACTATGAGATGAAGCAGTTCCTGGAGTGCGCCACCAACCAGCGAGACCTGACCCTGTGCGAGGGCTTCAACGAGGCTCTGAAGCAGTGCAAGTACAGCAACGGTGAGCGGGCCCTGCGCCTGCGGGAGGGAGCTGCTGCCGGCACGGCGCCTCCGAGGGTTTGCGGGTGGCAGAAACCGCCTTGTGTGGGGATATGGCGCCCTTCAGGGCTTTAGTAGGACGCAGTTGTGTTTTTAGTCAGGAAGGCAGCTGCAAAGGGAAGGGGAAATGATTGTGGCCATGTCTCTGTGAAGGCTGGGAGGCTGTAGGTACCTTCTAGAGGATCCACTCTTGCTGCCATGGGCATCCTGCTGCTCTCCCTGGCTGACTCTCTAATTCCTGCCGTATTTGGTACAAGCTGCTGTCCGTAGTTAGGTCATGATCTCGTTACACTGGGTGAGAGAGCTTTAACTCTAGCTGTTGGAACATGTTCCTGATGCTGATTTTCTTCTTCCTCCCTGTAGGTGTTTCTTCTCTCCTGTGAAGAATTCGCCCCCTCGTAGGGAAGAGGATCGTGGTGTAGAGAGCCCTGCTCTCCCCAGGGAGTGGCAGGACAGACAGGGAGTGAGCTGGAGGGAGCAGACTGACCAGCCAGGAGTATTCTAGTGGTAATTCGCTTCTGAACTAGTAGGGAAGGAAGGGAATGATTGGACCCAAGGGTCTTCAGTGTTCAGATAGCACTGTATTTATTACAGAGAAATAAAAGAATTTATTTGGACCTATCACCTGTGCATGTTCTTTATTTAATTCTTAAGCTAAAATCAAGCTACCAAAGCATTAACATTGACAGCCAGAGGACAAGGCACAAGTGTGTATTCCTGCAAACAGGGGGTGCAGCCCAGCAAGGACTGGGCCTGCATGACTTGGCACAAGGGGATCCTCCTGGCTGCCCTCCAGGCCAAGGAGAGGCTGCAGTGAGGTAAGCCAACACGTGTCCCATGGGATTTTCAGTGACAAATTACTTTTCTGTAGATATCCTCTTCCTGAGTACCTGTCCTGCCCTCAGTGCTGAGAGTGTGACCTGTCTGGCTGTGGCACTTGGGTACAGTTGGCTGATGTGACTCTGAGGCTTTAGCAGGTTATGCAATGTTCTCAAGGTCACTGGCAGCAGGTGAAGTTTGGAGCTGCTTTGCTCTTGCAGTCACCTTGGCAGCACGGCCTCGTGATTGCTGCCCTGACTGGCCTCCAGCAGGACACCCTGTTCCTCACGTTGGTCTAACAGGGAATTCTGAGGTTTCAGCTGGAGTTTTAGTAGCACAGCAGTGAAGCCAGGACACTTTCAGGTGCTCAACTGATGCATTTTTTATGGCAGAATGAGTCTTTTAACCTTTTGATCTGACTATTGAATAAAGGACAGGTTCTCAGCCCCTTGCTGGGATCTGTGAGGAAATCCAAATCTAGGTGGTAAATGCTGTTAGCAGATCCTGTTGAAAATCCTGCCCCTTCTAAATGTCACAGTCTTAAGTTCTTGGTAGAGATATCCTGAGCTGTGCCTGGCCTTAGCAGGGGTGTCTTGTGTTCTCCTTAGAGACAGCCAAGGGAAAAACTAAGTGGCAGAGAATGAAAGCCCAAGTGCTCTATGTGCTGAGCTGTCCTGTGAGAGCAGGGAGGAACCACTGCAAAGCTGTTCAACTCCCTTTAAGAAATAAATGTATTAGGCTGTTGGTGTGTTGCTCTGGGTGGAGAAGCAGCAGCAGCACCTGCAGCAGGTGTGTTCTGCCTTTGACCCACCTTGGCAAAGAGCTGCTCCTGCAGGTGTGCTGTCTCTGGAGCAGCTTTTCCTGGAGATTGCAGGGCAGTCCCTGCAGGGCCACTCCAGGGTGCTGCAGTGGGAAGCAGCCCCAGCAGTGCTGGGAGTGCAGCTGGGTGGGGAGGAGGTGCAGGTTCTTGTCCCTGGGGATGCAGGCCATGCCAGGGGAGCAGGAGGATGGTGCCTGTGCCTGGCTGTGATGCTGAGTTTGCCAGGGTGCAGCTTTGTCGCTATAGGACACAAAAGAACACAAGCTCACACTGCTGTTCTCAAGGTGAAGAAAAGGGAAGTTTATTTTCTGACTCCAACATTTATAGTTTTCCAAGAGTGACAGTGGATTGGAGGGTGACAGTGCCACCTCTCTGATGACACTGGTCAAACCAACAGTCCATCAACTTTCTCCTCCTCCATAAAGCAATGCAAAACAATGAGTTATTTACAGAAAGTGTGTGAGAAAGTTCAGTACAAGAATGTCGACATAGAAGGCTTAGAAAATCTTAAAAAACCAGAACGACACAGCTTGGGATGTGTGAAGCTCTGGGGGGCCAGGGGATCCTAGAGAGAGGGGCTCAGTACAGGGGCTCTGCTGTGCTGGAATAAGAACCTGGGCAGGGCTTGGGGCCCTGGTGGAGGCTGTGCTGACCAGTGGTGGGTCTGTTCCTCATTTAGGGGTGCTCTTGTGTTCCAAGCTCCTCTTGCTCTGTGAGGTGGTCCTGTTCCTGGCTCGGGTGCTGGTGTGAGGCTGAGCCCTCTGCAAGGAGCCTTTCTTCCTCTGCTCTGTCCTCTGAGTCTTTCCTGAGAGCTGCTGCAGCCGATCTGTGGAGTGACCAAGCCCCTCCAGAGCTGTTTTCCTGCTGTGTTGGTCAGTTGCCCATTACATATTGAGCAAGGCACTGCCAACATGTGGGACTACAGCCTGGAGAGACACTTGAGGGTTTCCCCGTTTCTCCTGATGTCCTTCCCCCCTGTTTGTTCCAAGGAGATGAGCCTCTCTTTGCCAGGGGGACAAGCTGGGCAGGGCTCTGCCTGCTGTGGGGTGTAACAGCAGCCCTGCTTGTCCCCTCCCTTGGTGCCTGAGTGCCCTCACTGCCCCCAGGAGCCCTGAAGGAGCACAGGGATCAGAGGAGAGTCCCACAGGTGCTGTATGAGGGCTGAGGTGGAACAGGAGTGATGCCTGCACCCCTGACTCCTCTGTGGAGGCGAAGTGGGTGCCTGGCTCTTACCTGGGAGCTCAGGGTAGTGTTTCCCCAGGTCCTCAAGCAAGGATTCGTAGCAGATGGCTTCAGAGTTTTCTTCTCCTGGCAGCAGAGTGGGAGAAATGGATTAATCTCTCTCCTGGCTGTAAACTGAAGGCTTGTAACTGAGGCAGGTGGTTCTGCCCAGGAAAAGTTCCTTCTCCCCTGGAGCAGCCCTTGGACAAACAAAGGCTCAGCTCTAGCTGTTCATCTGAGCTGGCTTCTGCCTCCTCAGCACTTCTGGGCTGTGTCCAAGTGGCTGCTGAGCAGAGCCCTCCCCAGAGCTGCCCCCAGAGCAGGCCCTGCCCAGGGCTGGCTGCACAGGGACTCACGGACAGCTCTGATGAGGATGTAGCGCTGCCTTCCCTGCAGGTATTTACTGGCATATTCAGATGCAGGATCCTCCACTTTGCTCAGGTTCATCAGGATGCCCTTTTCATCCATAAGATCAATGCAGTCTGGAGAGAGAGACGTGGTGAAGGGAGCCCAGGCTGCCCCTGTGGGGCCAACGTGAGCCTGAGGGGTTTAGAGGCATTTTCCTTGGCAAGTTACACTTAGAATAGAATCTGCTGAGATCTGGGGAGTGGGAGGTTTGCTGTCCCTTTCCCTGTGTTTTGGGATGTTCTGTGACTCCCATGTGACCCGTTTTTTACCGTGTGCTGCTCTCTATGGGTGAGTGGCAGTCCCTTGGTGACCACAGCCCAGAGCACTCCTACCTTCAGGCCTGCACTGACACTTCCACTTCAGGTGGCCTGTGAGGGTCTGGACACAGCAGAGCAGGTTCACCATCTCTTGGCAGTTGGCTGCAGACAGGGAATGAGATCTGAGAGAGGAGCGTGGTCACCCCAAACCCATGGGCACAGCAGGAGGCTCAGAGGTGCCCACTGTGGCCAGCAGAGGCAGGACCCCCAGGTGGCACCAGCAGGGCTTTCAGGACCTGCATTACAGCCATGGGTGCTGAGAGTGCCCCAGGGCAAGGGGAGAAGATGAGCACTTTCATTTAGGGAGAATGGTTCTGATTGATAAAGTGTCTCTGTCCTTCAACTTTGTTTCATCAAGCATGAGTCGGGACAAGCAGTGAGGCCTGGTCCTTGCCAGTGCCCTCCTAGGAGCTGGTCCCAGTCACAAGGGGAAGGAGCTGGAGATTGTGGCTGAGTCACCCAGGATATTTTGGCCATGAACTCTGACCGAGTTTGTCACAATTGAGAAATCCCCCAGGGCTGACACGCATCAGCACTCAGAGCTGGGGATCCAATTCAAATAGCAGAGGGAGCAAAGGCTTAGGACGGTGTGTGTCTGATGGCTCCAGCCACGAGTGTCTGGGGTAGGGCCAAGGCTTTCAGCCAGCTGGGTAAGGTCAGGGCTGCTCGTTCCTTCCCACAAATGCCTGCTCTCTGACACTGAGAGCCAGGATTTCAGCCAGGGAACCCTTCCCACACAGCCCAGAACACAGGAGCTCTGCTGGCACCTGGCACTTGTGCTCCACAGCTCTTCTGGTTGTGTCTAGATAAGTAGGGCCCCCTCCAGTGCTTTCCCAGAGCTGCCAGGCTGGGAACTCCTCCTCACCTTCAGCCTCCCTCCCTGTGCTTAGCTCAGCTCTGCTGGAGTGGTTTCCCTCCATGATTTGGAGTGTAGGGGTAATAGATAAATAAAAGCAGTGAGGTGCAGGATGCTGCCGTGCCTGGCAGAGCTCTCCTGCCTGTTCCCTCAGCCCTGGGCACTGCTGTGTCCCTCCCTGCCCCTCCTGGGGGTGACCAGGGTGGCCCCACCTACCTCCGAATCTCACCGTGGCGAACATGGTGGTGCTGCCGGGTCCCTCCCTGCAGGCAGCGCTGGGAGCTGCGGCAGAGTCCCGGGCACAGAGGCTCCATCCCCGCTGACGCTGTTGTGGTTTCAGTAGCCAGATTGCTCAGCAACAGGGAATGAACGGCCCCTGCAGATTCCCGAGCCTCCTGCGGGGGGAGAGAGGAGGCAGAGCAAGGGCTGAGCTAAACAGCAGCCTGTGGGAAGGCTGCCTGCTCCATGTGGTCCCAGATGCTCTGAATTTCAGACTTTCTGTAGTCTCGTGGTGTTTCCTGTCACCCCATTTGTCCTGCAGCTCATCTGGGCTGTGGTGGTGCCTCATGTGTTCATCCTGCTCCTAGCTGAGCCCAGCACTGCTGCAAGGCCAGCCTGGCCTGCTGTGTGACATGGCTGATGCCACTGGAGAAACCCCCCTGAGGATCCTGCCCTGGAGCAGGAGGCACTGGGGTTTTGCAGCCCCATGGTGGACATGGTCATGTGCCAGCTGCACCTTGTATTTGGCACCCAAACGTTGCTGTGCAAGTGTGCCTGCAGCCAGGGCCCTGTAGCATCATCCCCTTTTCCTGTGGAAAACATGGATGAAATCATGACCCTGGGCTGCTCAGCAGATGGGGAGGCTGGAAAGTAACAACACTGATGTGCTGCATTATCCAGCGCTCACCTGCTCTGAGGACAAATTCCCTTTCTCTGGAATGCCCCTCTGCATGAGGAGGTGATTTCCCCCTGTCTTGCCAGGTTTCATTTCACAGTCACTCTAATCCATGGACTTGACTGGCTCAGAGCTTGGGACAAGGTGTGTGTGTGACACTCCTACCCTGGGACAAGTGCAGGGAGACTTGTGTTCATCTTGGCACCACTTGGCAGAATGTGGGGAGTGCTGGTGGGCAGCAGCTGGAGCTGCACCTGCAGGGTGCTCCTACCTGCCAGAGCTCATCAAACACAAACTGCTGATAACTGCAGGGGCAAACCTGCAAACGTCTTTGGCTGGGGGCCTCTGTGGGTGCTGCAGAGGGAGTGGCTGTCCCCGGGTGGTGATGAGGTGGCACTGGCAGGGGCAGGAGGTGCCCGGTGGCTCTGGCACACGAGAGGTGCCCGCTGCCCTCACGGCTGGGGACAGCCCGGGCTGGTGGCCATGTGACACAGTGGCCCCGTGGCAGGTGTCACAGGCGGGAGTGGCTTCACGCCCGCTGAGCCGGTGGCCGTGTCTGTGACAGTCTGCTGTCCTTCCGCAGCAGCTGTGCTGCAGCCACCTCTCCCTGGGGACACCACGCCTCCTGCCCGATGGCCTCAGCAGCCACCCACCCACCCACCAGGGCTGGCCACGCTGCTGCTCCTGAGGTGGCCCTGGCCAAGAGGCAGCAGCCCCAGCAGCTCCCTGCTGCAAGTTATGCTGAGACCCTGCCCAGCCATTCCTGCCACAGTGATGGAGCTGCATGAAGGCAGCAGCAGCTTTCCTCCTGTTATTTCTGTGATGGGACAGTTCCCTTCTCCCTGGTGGCCCCCAGCCTGCTGCCCCCCAGAGCATCCTTGGCACGGTGTGGCTCAGGCTCCTGCATGCCTGGCAGCAGAGGGCTTGGGTGTGGGACTGCAGGGAAACCTCTCTGCTCCTCCCATCAGCGAAGAGAGATGGTCAGCCATGCCACCCCAGTGCCCAGGGCGTGGGGTGAGCTGTGGGTGTGCTGGTGCAGCTGAAGGAAATGGGTTGAGGGGAGGGTGGTGGCTCTCACCCCCTCCCTGAAGCCCAGCTGCAGCAGAGCGAGCAGCCCCGGGGAGCAGAGTCCCTGAGCCCCCCGTGTCATTTACATACACCCCGCCAGTGGCCACGGCACAGCACCCGCGCTTTGAGCAGCACCCCAGAGCTGCTCTGAAACAGCCTCCCTTCCTCTGCCTCCTGCCATGGCCCTGGGATTCACAGTCCTGCTCCTGCTGGGGACGCTGGGCACGGGTAAGGGGGTGAGGCAGCTCTGCCTGGGGGCACTGCAGGGTGGAGGGCAGGCCTGGGCTCTCCAAGGGGGGTTGGTTTGATTTGGGTGTTTGTGATGCAATGAGCAGGGTGGTGGTTGGGGAATGTTTTGTGGTTAGTGATGGGCTGTTAGTGTCCCCCATCACATTTTGGGGTGATGGTGATGGGGGACATGGCTCAGCCCATCACTAACTGCATCCCTGGTGCGTGCAGCAGCCAGGGCTCAGCCCGTGCTGAGCCAGCCCCGCTTGGTGTTGGTGCAGCCCGGGCAGAGCGCTCGGCTCTCCTGCACGCTGAGCCCGCAGTACAACATCAGCCACTTCGGCATCTCCTGGTACCAGCAGCGCCCGGGCCGCTCCCTCACGTACCTGCTCTACTACAACTCCGAGAGGGACAAGCACAAGCCTGCCATGACTCCCGAGCGCTTCTCGGCCACCAAAGACCTGGCCAGCAACGCCTGCATCCTCACCATCGCAGCCGCCTGCCAGGATGACAATGGCACCTATTACTGTGCCCTGTCACCCGCCCTCAGGTGGCTCTAGAGATGGCACCTGAAGCTTCCCTGCTTCCCCTGGCCACCCTCTGCCAGCAGGGAGAGCGGCAGCCCTGGGAGGGATGGGGAAAATCCATCTTTGCATTGAGACATAAACTTCAAAGGATTTCGGGATTTTAGAGGAGCTGAGGTTTTAGTTAGAGATAAGCTTTATTGGAGTGTATCAAAATAAATGGGTAGGCCTTGATGAAGTTAAGAGTTAGTAGTTAACTGATAATTGATTGCTTGTCAACATATTGTTTGGTTAGCTAATGAAGAATATAGAAACTGATAAACAGCTTTTAGGAACATAAGACAATTGTAGGCCTCCTCTGTTCTGAACCAATTGAAGACGGGAATGGGAGTTCTACCAATGGGCTCATTTGTCATATTTGCATTGAAAATGTAGAAAGTTCAGAACAAGGAAGATTTCATTTACTTCCTCATTTTGGGACCCCTCCCCATGGAAGGGACCACCGACTCATTTTGAGGAACAAACTCTGCATGCTTAATAGCTTTTGAACTAATTACCATAGGAAGTGGGGACTGGGATGTACCAAAGTCATGAATATGTATTTGTATTTTGGGTATTCAATACTTGTATAGCTAAAAGGACTCTGTAATCACCTGTAAATTGCGGTGTGTATTTGGGAGCTCTCCCACAATAAACATACACTTTCTAATTTTAAACTGTTAGAGAGTCTTTGTCCGTCACAGTTGGATATCGGTACTAGATCAATATCCATATTTTTAATAAATCAGCATGCTTGAGCAGGCTCGGCAGCGCTGCCTGAGCTGGAAGTGCAGCAACTCCTCTTTGTCCCCAGGCGTCCCTCCCGGGGCAGCAGACAGCCGGGCACGGCCGCAGAGCGGGAGGATGAGGGCTCGGCCTCGGCCTGGCTGTCCTGGGCTCTTCCAGCACCTGGCACGAGGCGGCCTCCACCTGGCTGGGGCTTCCGCAGAGTCCTGGCCCGTGAGGGGCTGGGGGCCCGGCGGGGTCTCTGGGCCGGGGGCAGCCCTCACCCACCCCTGGAGCAGCCCCTGGTGCCACAGCACAGCTCCTGAGGGGACAGGGACACGCGTGCCCCCGCGGGGACTCTCTGGGGACATTTTTTCACAGAGGGATGAAGGATTATCCCACAGAATTCCCACAGAATTGGGGAAAGCCCTGGAAGGCCGCACTGCGCATGCTCAGCTCGGCGCGCGCCCGGCGGCGGGAGTTAGGAGTCAAGGGCGATTGTGGATGTCACGTGAGGGGCAGCCGGCACTACTATTGGCTCAGAAGAAGAAAAAAAATCAGGCGCGCCACTTCCGGGTCACCTCAGTGCGCGTCAGGGCCCCGCGGTGTTCGGAGCGTCTGCTCACTATGTGCGAAAAGCCGCGCTATGAAAAGCCAATGCCCACAAAGGAAACAGAAGAATCCTGCAACTTTATTCAATAAAGGGAGAGAGTCCACTAAACCATAGCCCTGTGGGGTCTCTGTCGAGATTTCGGAGCATGCAGCCTCCTTTTATCCTAAACTCCCGGCTGCAGGTTGCCCTCTTCCCTTCCCCGCTGGCTGAGGTACAGTGGCGGGAACTGGGCACTGGATTGTGTAAAGCAAGCAGGGGATAATGAATTCTTGTCTTCTTAACTAAGTCCTGTTTAATATGTTTGTCAAAGGTGAAGATCAGCTGGAATTTGTTGTAAGGGGGTTCCAACGGCTAAAAGGAAGCTGAAGTTTGCTGCCTGAGATGCAGATGTCAAACATTTCAGGATCTGCCTGAGAGCTGGACAAACTGGCAGAGCCATCCTGCCTCCTTCACTGGGGCAGGCTGGAAAGGCACAGGCAGCTCTGGGAAAGGTGCTGGGGCGAGCTCAGCTCCACCCTTTGGCCTCCTGCACAACCAGGAGTGAATTTGAAATACCAAGGCCTGAACAAGTTCAAGCAAACAAATCTTCCCTGCTCCCTGTCAGCAAGTGGACAGCACAGAGCTGCTCACAAAACTGGACTCCTCTTTGAGGAAACTGCTGCAGAGCTACAAGGAAAGTGTTTAGAGACAATAAACATCCCATCCTAGGCAGATCCCTGCTCTTCTCTTGTGCTATGGGACTGTGGCAGAACAACTCCATTGGAGTTCTGGATGGTTAAACTCAATAAGAGGAACTAAGGACTATAGTGACAAATCCCAATGCAATTCCTTTAGACTAAGGAGGAAGAAAAACCCTACCAACTTTAGTCAGGATCTAAAATATTCCTTCTAGCTGACACAGCAAAGCAGGGACTGAAAGGCATCCACAACTAGCTATGCAAAGCATCTGTACTTTCAGCCAGTGACCCATATAAAATGAATAAATAATTCATAATTACATATGTAGTGTACACCATGCACGCCAAGAAGGGCTCCAGAGAGAGAAGCACAGTGGGCACACTTTGCCCTCTGAAAGGAAAAGTCCTCCAGTTACTACTGTGACCCTGGAAAGTCTCTGGACTGCAGAGACACAACTGAACCTCTATTTACAGCTGCAAAGCCACATTATGTATTTTCCTCATGATGTTCTGTAGCCTACATTGACTCCACGATTCCTGAAAGTCAGAGGAAGTATTCAAAGAATGCACTGGCACAGCAGCACAGTACCAGCACTCCAAAGCAGGTGCACAAAAAATTGAAGAAAGCAAGATTCAGTCCCAAAAAAAGTTCCTTACTTCCTCTCTTCACCTCTGGGTTTGCCCCCACATCCAAGGCAAGCTTTTTACACCGAGGCTTTGGTAAAGCAACAGCTGCTGTCTTGTCCTTTTGGATTCAAGGCTCCAGTTCCTTCCTCTGCTGCTCAGATGTGCAGCTCTCAGACAGGCAGGAGCTCTGGGGGGTACTCCCCATAGCAGTATTTGGCAATTGGGTCTCTGTAGGTGTTCTCATGCTGCACACTCTGCCAGGAAAGGAGGAGAAGCTTTAACAATATACACACAGTTGAACAAGGCATCCCTTCACGGAGGGAACAATTGCACAGAGTTTATGCACAGGCAAAAAAAATCCCAAATTGTTCTACACATCAGAGTGCCTTTGGATCAAAAAACTCTGCATTGCCAGCACACAAGAGCCAGCTGATGCATTACAGCACTGCAATGTTGAACCAGAACTTCCTTTTCAAGAGAGTACTCAAGTAGGTGGGAACAGAGTTCATTAAAAAAAAATAATAGATCTGTTTAGGCACTAGATGTTCTAAGCAAGCAGAGCACCATAAAGTTGCAACTTGAGATGTGTGCATTTCTCTTGACAAAAACTAGAGTTCAGATTTTATGGGTAAAAATCCCAGTAACTTTGGAGACATTTGGAACTCTATCCTTTGTTTGCAGTCCATCCCTATTGCTACCTGAAATACTGAAGCTGCAGGCTATGGCCAACAGCACTTTCTAAAAGGGCCACTGCTTGCTTAGAGCAAAACTTCTAATAAAATCACATGGGTAACAGAAGTTCACCTCTGTCCTTAATAAGCAGAGAAATTACAGCACAGTTTTTGAGTTAGCATGCAGGTGATTGTCAGCACAGGGTGAGTCTCCAGCTGTATCATAAAATAAAGAGCATTCTGAGGCTACTGGGAACTGCTCTCACTGTCTTCATCCTAATGAGATCTTCCCCAGAACTCATCTGAGATCTTCACTGGTTGCTGAACTCAGTCTCTTTTTGGTTAAGCTCCTCTTTTCTACAGAGAATGTGCAACTCATCCTGCTCTAAATTAAAGTGCTTTCCCTTCAGGCTGGCTCTCAGCCATGGCTTCAGCTTTTATGAAAATACAAACACAACACACCAGCCATTCACAGCACTGAGCCCCATTTCCAAGGGCACTTTTTGGGCCCTGGACATGTGCTGGTGCCTCACCTGTGATGAAGTCCTACACTTGGCCAGACACAGCTCAAAGTGATCTTCCACTGCCATGAAGAGGTTCTGGAACGCGATCGCCGCCCGGTTCAAGAACCGCTCCAGGAGATGTTGCTGAAGTGGTCAGCAAAGAGAAGGCAAAAATCAGAAACACTGCTCCAGCAAGGAGCAATCAAAGCCCACCCCAGCCTACAAGCTCAGGTATCAGAGGAATAGTAAGCAACTCCACTTAGGATTTCTAGCAAGCACTCAAAGGCTAATGCCTCAGAACCCCAGCAGCAGGACAAGAATCTAAGAGAAGCTCATAGAAAAAGGGGAAATTACAATTAAAAAACTAATACTGGCTACAGTAACTCTTCTGCAACCATTTCTTTTCAGCAAATGAAGCTGAAACACTTTGCAGGACTCCCAGTATTTCCTTCCAAAAGTGGGAAGGATGAGTTTTGTTAAAGCTTTATTTATAGTTTGCCATACACCCCTTGGAGGTTTTCCTCATCATTCTGAGAAAAGGATCAGTCCCTCTAAGGGAAAAGCTCCTCACAAAGAAGCCCTTTTAGCCACAGAGGGACCCCAGCAGCTGAGAACACCTGGAAAGCAGGAGGAAATCCATCACCTTGCTGGGCTGCAGGCAGCAGGACACGCAGAACTCATAGATGCTGCAGCAGCCGTTGGGCAGGCAGCTGTCACAGCTGTACAGCTTGGTGCTGGGCACATGCACATTGCAGCAGCCATTCACCAGCAGGTCCTTCCTCTCACAGATGTAGCCTGGAAAACAGCAACAGGAGTGACAACTGGCAAGGCACATCCCTCTGTATGTTCTGTGAAAATCTGCAGTAAAGATCACATTCCTTAAGAGCAGGTTTGTTTGTAATTTTGTAGATTATGATCCCCTCAGTCCTGTGCAGCCACTCTTTGAAATGCAGAGCAATGTTTCAAACAGCCTGGTGTTATCTGCACAGCCATCACATCCTACTCTAATATGTGCTCTATATACACCATGAATATTGAAATGCAGATTATTTCAGTTCTGACTTTTTTTGGGCACAGTTCCTTGTTGTGAAAGGAGAAATGGGATTGGCATTGATTATATTGAAAAAAAACCCATTACACACATTTTTGCAACAGGTCTGTGTCTGGATAATTCTCTTACAGTTCAGTATGAAGAGACTTAGATTTAGCCATGCAGGACAGTGTAATATTCATTGCTGAGTGGAATCCTCAACAGTATAGAAATATGGTGTATATTATAGAATATACATCATATTAAATATATATAGAAATGGTACTACCACAGTGTTGGACAGTGAGAGAGCTGTAATTTTTAGAGATCTTATGAACTGGCACTAAGCCTAAGTCAGGCAGTGCCAAATTTAACATTGAAGCAAATCACAAAAGATGTGGTGGGTTCTCTGTAGCCTTGATTTGTGGCCAAGAAAGATCCAGGTCTAAGGAACAAGCACAGTGCAGGGCAGGAAAGTCTTTAACTTCTACTGCTTGCAACAAGTGGTTAATAACCTTGGGCTTACAAGGGTCAGACGAGCTCGTTAACTGTGACTGAGCACTAATTACACCAGCCCTGAGCTGCCTCCATACAAGGCCAAGGTTTCCTCAGTTGCTCTCCCTAACCCCTCTGACAGCAGCAGCACTCTGCAGGGAGACACAAAGAGCTCTGCAAGCAACCACAGCAAACTGAGCAGGACTCAATGTCCGGGTTCTGTGCAAAGGTAACTGGAATTCTTTGAATTTTAGGTGGTCACAGTCACACACACACAGCCCTGGGCCTGAGCCTGGTGTGCACACAACCAAAGCAGCAGCACCTGCAGCCACAGTGAAATTCAGCCATCAGAGGAGAACAGGCCAAGGGCTGAGTGAAAATGCCTTAATAAAGAGCAGTTGTTCCATCAAAGTGCCATCAGCAGTCAGACAAAGTAGCAATCAGCACTGCCATATGCAGAATAAATAATAAATTAAACCAAATATCAACCATACCCAGTTCATCTGTAATGAGGAGCTTCCCCTGCACAGAGTTCCTGCACTGGTTGCTCAGCTGACTGCTGTTCCCCGAGCTGAACTTCACCTTCCACATGATGGGCTGCTCAGGCTCCTGCACTTGGAGGAGAGTCCGATCTCTCACCATCCTCTCTTCCTGCAAGGAAAAACAGGAATGCAACCAAACATACCAGCTCCTCCTGCCACTTCAATCCACGTGCCCCTCCCAGCATTAAAGATGCCTAGTACTTGTAAACTCCCCAGCACAGGAAACTCCACCATCGATACTGCAAACAATTTACTACTTGTAGTATTTTACTTCATACTTCAACAGGAAGACACACAGTCCAGAAAAGTCAGGGTATTCCAGTTCACCATGGATCAGCTAACACAGCTGAACTTGGTCACTACAACCACAAAAGTAGTTTGTATTATATTAAATATAATATAATATAGTATAATATCATATAAAGCTACAATAGAAATAATGTAATATAATATAGAAATATAATATATCGCAGCTGAACGAATTTCTCTTTCATGAGCCCTTTGCCAGTGGAATCCCCATTCTCAAGAGACACAACAACAACACCCACCAAATCCAGTGGAGACTTTCTTTTCCCAGTTTTGGTTCAAACCGCTATTGCTGTCAAACACAGTATCAGGCATTCCTATTTTAAACTCTTGCATCCATTAAACATTTATAACGTCATTCTTACGGCAGCATTACCCAGGGCTGCGGTGACTGCACCTGAAGAACGAGAGTCCCCGCGGCATACGGGCTGTTGTAACGCAGCCCGCGGCGAGCGGGGCCCGGCCGGCACTGGCCTGCTTGAAGGTTC
>NW_005054483.1:361870-368196 GCF_000277835.1 Geospiza fortis | reverse complement strand
CGGCACCGGCACCACCACCGGCATCACCGGCACCGGCATCACCACCGGCTCCACCACCGGCACCGGCATCACCGGCACCGGGCCGAGCCGCCGGGTACGGGGCACCGCGCCACGGATTCCAGCGGGAACCTCCTTCCTCCATCTAACCGGAAAAAAGGCCTGGCTTATGTCTGTATATGTGTGTACGTATAGAGTCGTAGGGTTTTAATTTATATACATATATATATGTGTGGGTGTGTGTATCTGTGTGTGTGTATGTATATATGTACATATCTATAGATGTATACCATGTATATATGTATGCATACATATAGATGTATGTATAGGTATAGAACCGTATTAATAGATATTTCTGTATATATATATGTATGTATACATATATACATATATACATATATATGTGTGTGTATGTATGTATATCTATATATGTATACTGTGTATATATATGTATATACATATATGTATGTGTATGCATAGAATCACATTACTAGATATGTCTGTATATAGATGGATATACATGTATGCATACCTATATATGTATGCTATGTATGTGTGTATACATATAGATGTGTATATGTATGTATATGTATAGAGCTGTATTAATAGATATGTCTGTATCTACATGTATGTATATCTATATGTCTATAATGTATAGAGGTGTAAATCTATAGATGTATACCATGTATATATGTCTATATAGAGAGATGTATATATGTATGTATAGGTATAGAAACATATTAACAGATATTTCTCTCTGTATACATATATACATGTATGTATACCTATACATAGATATGTATGTATATCTAGATATGTAAATTATGTATATGTGTGTGTATATAGATGTGTATATGTATGTATATATATAGAACTGTATTAATAGATACATCTCTATATATATGTATATACATATATATATACACATGTATGTATAGGATTATTAATAGATGGCTCTGTAGGTACACTAACAGATCTATACCTATACATCTATGTATATGTAAGTATGTGTATATATATGTGTATACACATACATATATATGTATATACACATGCATTTGTACATATGTGTAAGTATAGATGGATACATAAAGTATATATTGTGATATATGTGTGTGATATGGTCTGTGATACAAGTGCATGTATATATAAATATATTTATGTCTGTCTGTATTTCTTACAGACACACAGACACACGTGTATGTGACAAAAGGTGTGTGTTTGGACACAATGAAGCCAGAGCACAGCTCTGGGCGCACTCCCAGGGAGTGCTGTGTGGGCAGCAGGGCTGCAGGTTCCTGCACCTCTCTCATGTCACCTTTCCCAGGGACATGCAGAGGTAAAACTCTTTGTGCCGAAAATTGCTCTCTGTGCTTGCTTCCTCCAGGTGTCCCTGTGTGAGCACCAGGGCCAGGTGCTGACAGTCACTGGCTGGGAGGACCTGGGATGGGTTTGAAATCTGGACTGTCCTGGACTGTCTGAGGTGCTCCATCTGTGAATGTCTGCACACTCCTGGGCTTCCATCTCTGCCAGTGGCACCTTTCACCTCTAGATAAAGCTGTTCTTCAGGTACTGTGCTTTGAGACAGCTGGCCAACCTTCCCAGAGCCACTGTGCCTTTACACGTGGGCTGCACGTTTATGTATATATTGACATGTGTTATGAATAATGTTATAATTTCTTATATTCAGGAGTATTTAGATCTTAGTCTGTACATTTTATTAAGTAGCTATTGTACTCTGGGCCTATTGTCCAGACTTTGCAAATGGTATTTCTGTAGATTAAAATGAATGAGTTGCTTATTGTCATGAGGTAATAGTATTTTTTTCATTTAAAATATTTACACATTTTCTTTTTCTTCCCCCCTCTCAATTTTGCTTTGCAGAGCAAGTTCCTGCAGAAAAGGAAGACGGGATCTCATTTTCCCAGAGACTGTTGAGTCACGTGTCACCTCGAGAGCCACTGTTAGGTGTCCCCATGTCCCTTGCCACGACATGCCATCCCTCCTGGTGACTGCCCCTTCCTGCAGGAGGGGACCTGCCTGACTCCTGCCCAGCCTGGACACCTGTGTGCCCCCTTTGCCATTCAAAGCTGTCCCTTCGAGCGTGCTGAGAAACAAATGGGAGCTGGAGGTGCTCTGTCACAGAAACTAATGCTTGCTGCCAGCCATGTCCCCTGCTGAGCGGGTCCCAGTGCCCTCTGCCCCCAGGGCCTGTGCCAGTAGCCACTCTGGGATTTGCTGAGCCACAGGGTTCATGTTGAGCGTGCTGTGTTTTAGGGTTTTGAGGAAAATGCAGAGGCGGCACAGCAGCAACACGGACAGCGTGCCTCCTGAAAGGTAAATCCTTCCCCTTCTTCTTCCCTCCAGGTTCCTCTCCAAGAGGAGGGTTCTGGTTTCACAGTAGGGGTGTCAAATTAAACCTTTTTCTGACCCAGACGCATTCTTCACATTTTTCTTGTGGCAAAAGCTGACAGGCCAAGAAACACAGTGTATTGTAATTAGGAAATAATTAGCTTCTGACTGTGATGGTGTGAATTATAACACCTGTATTGTCTCACCCTTCTCATGAGACTGAAAATGGAATAAAAGTTTTTAAAATTCCTCTCAGTTGCCCCATCTCTGGGTCAGGAAAAGGCTTAATCTGACATAGGGGGTTGTTTTAGAAGATGAAAGCTCAAAACTGAGAAAGTCAAATTCCTGTGTGTGTGGTGTGGCCGGGCTCTCTGCTTGAGTCTGGTGATTCTGGAGACAAGTTTACTTTTCTCCTTGCTGTCACTCACTGATTGCTGCCAGCCACAGTGTTTCAGGATGGCACAGCTGGCAGACATCTGGCTGAGCTGGGCAGGATTGTGGAGCTCTGGAGGAGGGGATGGATTCATGGCACCTGAGCACTGTCAGTGTGCAAGGATGGACCTGTGTGAACAGGAGCCATTCACACTTCTCTTACTGAGGTGTTTAAAAAGTCTGCTGGTCTGAAGCTCCCAACTACTCTGACTTAGTATTTTTAGTTATAAGGAGCTTACATCTTCCTTTACATTTTCCCAGAGCCTTTATCTATCTTCATGTATGTGAGTATTTAGAATACCTCTAATTTGTTTCTGTAATTATAACATCAGCAAGGGAGCCTTGCCACTGTTGTTGTTCTGGTACTAAATATTCCCTGGTGCTTTCCCAGAGTTAGAGTATGACTTTTTTTGTTTTTATTCCTAAAGAAGAAACTAATCTAATTACTCCAAGACAAAGATGGAACCAGCAAATTTCATTGCTCTGTTTGAGCTGAGATTATAAGTGAAAGATCATTAGTAAATATTTTATTTTCTGTAGTGGTTTTGCAATTAGAGTTGAAGCCTTATGTCATGGCCATTGCTAGCATGGTACCATTCCTAATTTCAGGGGGAAAGAAAGCCATCTTCGGGTTTTTTCTTCATGATGCTTCTGATTTTTAACAGGGTAAATACATAGGAACAGAGGCTGAAGTTTTTCTTACTGTAGAAGGAAATGCTGTTGCCACTGGTCTTCACTTCTGTTAACTTCAGCAGCCTCACAATTTCAACAAACAACCCTTGTTTGTTTATAAATATGTAACAGATTAATTCCTTCCTGCTTAAAGCACACTCGTGTATCCTGGCAATATTATTCCAAAGGATAGTTGTGTATTTGTAGCACAGGGTTCCTCCCAGGCTGTTTGTTACATTCCCAGCCCTAAGCTGTGTGTACATCCCTGATTTCTAATGTTAGGTGTGAATTTAAAGGCCTGGCTGATGAATATTTTGGACCAGAACGAGGTGTGCAATGTCTTGTTGACTTGATTCCCTGCAGGAGCCTGTGGAGATGCAGTGGGAATGGGGTGCAGCTACAAAAAGCCTTATTAGGAGTTTGCTTAGTGGGAAGGATTGGCCAGAGAGGTTTGAGGGTGTCCCCAGAGGGAGGTGGAAGGCAGAGCTCTGTGCCCTGGGGAGGCTTTGGAACCCATGGGGAAGAGAGGGTTGAGGGCCCTGGGTGTGCTGTCTCAACTTGTAACTGCTGTTCCTAAAGTTAGAGATCTCCCAGGATTCAAATCAGGAGGGACCAAAGCTCTGCACCATGCCTTGCTTGTGGGCTTTGCCTCTTGCTGGGGTTTGTTTATTGTTTACTCTGCTTTTGCAGGTTAGAGAAGTGTTTGCTGTCTGTCAGGCATTTACTCACAGGGCCTGGTGATCATATTCCTGTTACCTGCATTGTTCCCTCTCACCTAAACTTTCTTTGTATTGACTTCTAGTGAAGAAAAATGTCTCTGCTGTCTTTTGTTGTTAGGGTAAAGGTATTTAGACTTTCTTTTGGGAATCTGGCTGTATACCAACATGCTTAGGAAAGAATCAGTGCCAGAACCAGTTCTGCCCAGTAATTTGGGTACATCCATGCCCAGTTTGCCAAAGAATATAAAAATTAAAGAATTTATCTAGACCCATGAGCACATCCTTCACTTTTCTGTCAGGTCAGGGACATACAAAGCAGCTCTCAACACTTCTCTTCCCCTGGTGATTGTGTCTCTTCTGGTGCAATTAATCAGTGGGCAGGTAGTGATTGTCCCAAAATAAAGACAGAGGATTTTGGGGGTAGGTCATTGCTTTGAGTTAGCCTGGTTAATTTGTTTATAGTATGACTCGACTTGGTGGTGCTGTGTCAGGTTCCATGAGGTTTTGTATGTTTTTCTTTAAATACTCAAATCATTATAGAAGATACTGGATTTGGTACTGGATGTATTATTTCTTTGTTTTTTCCAAAAGCAAGCAGGGTGTTTGGGAGTTTCATTCCTTGGTGAGGGAGCTGATGTGTTCTGGTCAGGTCTGGAGAGGCTCTCTGATCTCGTTACTGGCCTCCAGTTGTGCAGCTGTGACTTCTCGACAGAAAATACAGGGAAAAGCATCTGGATACCTTGGTGTTCTGAGTGGGAATCCTTAAAATCAGAGGGTTTTGGGAAAGCTGCAAAAGGCAGGCCTCAGAGACAGCAGAACTGCAATTAGAGCTAAGCAGTAGCCATAAGGTTTGTCAGAAGAAAAGTTATATGAGATGTAGAAAGTAAGGACAAATAGAGCAATGATCTGTGTATTAGTGTTTGGCTAGAATAACTCCCTAAGCTGCAGAAAAGCATATCTAGCAAGATATTAGGAAGTTCTAAGCTTAATAATGGAGCTCTGTGCATTGTGTTTTAATGCTTACAAGCAAGTATTGTATTTGAAATAAGCAAGCATTGTTTTAACCAAAGGTACGTGTGCTTACACTGGTTGGATTGAACTACCGTCAATACGCTTTTGCTTTGTGTGATTGGTCAAAAAATTTTAAGTGAGTTGTAACCCTGAGTTCTTTGGCTACTGCCGAGAACACGAGCTGCTGGTATCTTCCCATTGTCATAACCGTGTAATGAGAGTGATGCTGGAGAATAAACAACTCGAGACACAGCAGTCCCACCCCATTCAGGATTTTGTGCATAAACCCCCAACCAACAATAGAGAGTGTGAGGAATCACTGCACTCAGGGCTGGGCTAAACCAGCACCTAGTTCTGTGCCCCCGTTTTGACTGAATCCTGGGGTCTGTACCCCATGTTGGCTGAATCGTGGTGTCTTTGCCCTGTTTTGGCTGAATCCCTGGGGTCTGTACCCCATTTTGGGTGAATCCCTGGGGTCTGTGCCCCCGTTTTGTTTGAACCCTGGGGTCTGTACCCCATTTTGTTTGAACCCTGGGGTCTGTACCCCATTTTGGGTGAATCCCTGGGGTCTGTACCCCATTTTGGGTGAATCCCTGGGGTCTGTACCCTGTTTTGGCTGTGCCCCATTTTAGCTGAATCTTTGGGGTCTGTCCCCTGTTTTGACTGAATCCCTGGGGTCTGTACCCCATGTTGACTGAATCCCTGGGGTCTGTACCCCATGTTGACTGAATCCCTGGGGTCTGTCCCCCGTTTTGACTGAATCCCGGGGTCTGTACCAAATTTGGTCTGTACCCCCCTTTTGGCTGAATCCCGGGGTCTGTACCCCCATTTTGGCTGAATCCCTGGGCTCTATACACCCATTTTGGGTGAATCCCTGGGGTCTATGTCCCTGTTTTGACTTCATCCCAGTGTCTGTACCCCGTTTTGACTGAATCCCTGGGGTCTGTACCCCATTTTGGCCGTGCCCCCATTTTGTCTGAATCCCTGGGGTCTGTGCCCCTGTTTTGACTGAATCCCGTTGTCTGACCCCTTTGCAGGAGCCGGAGCCAGACGCTGAGCTCCGAGGCCAGCGTGGACGAGAGCGGATTGTTCGAGAGCCTCAAGGCCGAGGCCGCCTCCCCTCAGCAGCTCTTCTCGGGCCTG
>NW_005054483.1:355751-361813 GCF_000277835.1 Geospiza fortis | reverse complement strand
CCATCCCTTCCAGCACGGGCACCACCGCGGCTCCTCGCTGCTGCACATGGCGGGCGGCGAGCGGCACGGGCACGGCGAGGAGGGCGCCGAGGAACAGGCCGGGACGCCGGCCCCGGCTCTCTCCGAGCTCAAAGCTGTCGTTGGGTGGCTGCAGAAGGGACTTCCCTTCATCTTGATCCTCCTGGCTAAAGTTTGTTTCCAGCACAAGCTTGGTGAGCATTCCTTAGAGCTTTTTTGAGCTGTGGTTAGAGGGTGGTTGAGGGGATTTTTCACGCTCTGCTGTCTGATGCATCCATCCTTTTTGAGCTGTGATTATAGAGTGGTTGGGAAACTTTATCAGCTCTGATATCTGGTACATCCATCCTTTTTGAGCTGTGATTATAGAGTGGTTGGGAGGCTTTTTCAGGCTCTGATGTCTGATATATTTATCCATGTGGCAGTATCCAGATGGACTCTAGCATGAAGGGAACATACTCAAATTTATGGGATAATGCATGTGATGAATTCCCCCTACTTTCAGTCCAGGCTGTGTTCATCCGGGTCAGATCCATATCTTTCCTGTCCTGACCAGGGCTGTTCCTTTCCCTGATTTCTCCCTGACATTCCTCAGGATGTTTCCAAGGCTTCTCTCTCTAGGAGAGATGGGCAGAGCTTACCCTGGTGACAGCAAAGATTTGTGTGTGGCACAGAGACTCCTGTCTTGCAGGGAGGGTGCTGGGTGTGAAATCAAGTCCAGCAGCATCAGCAGTTTCTGTCTGACAGAGCCTTTCCCTGCAGGAATTGCTGTGTGCATTGGCATGGCCAGCACCTTTGCCTACGCCAACTCCACGCTCCGAGAGCAGGTGGCTCTGAAGGTGAGTCTGGCATTTTACTTTTTCATGTATGGGGATTTTTGAAGGAGTTTTGAATGAGTTAGAGACAGGACCTCTGAGGTTTTTAGATGATGCCATTTATTTTCTTATTTTCTGCATAGATAGGAAGGTTGAGTTCAGCTCATATCTTTACAGGATGTGAGAAGGTCAGAAAGTGGTTCAGAAGGTCACAAGACCCCTGGTTACCAGACCTTTTAAGGATTTATTGACTAATACAACACTGCTAACAAGCATATTTATGGTTTTGACTCAGTCCTTACGGACTTTTGTCTTATGGACTCATGCTACAGTGTAGGCTTTTTTAGCTAATCATGTTATGACACACAAACCTACAGTACTGCATTCTAAACTCCTTTACATTTGTAACTACTTTTATTTTTCCTATATCTTAAACTCTAAACTTACCTCCACTTAATGTGTCACTGCTTCAAACTATAAATCCGCATTCTTGCTTCTAGCACCTCAGTTTGGAAGCTTTTTCCTAGGTCTCTAAACAAATCCTGTCTTTAATTCTAAGCTTTGGCTTACAGGCCCAAAGTTCTGAGAATTCCCTGCATTTTGGATTCCAACACTTCTTTTCCCACCAAACATCATTTTCCATAGCATCTGTGTTGAACCTTTGATTGCAGTGTAGGGCTGAATGCATTTCTTTGTGCACAGATCTGTCTTCTCCTTCCTGCCTCTCCCCAGTGCTCTCCCAAAGTCTCTGTCCTGCTTTTTTGTGAAATGTGGTGTAGTAAAACAAAAAGGACAGGTCAGGGATGTTGTAATCTGCATCTCCCTCTTGCCTGGCTGTGCCTTTTCCAGCCTTTCTCTGCACCTTGGTTTTCCCATTGTGTACAGCAGAGATGCTGAAGCCTATTTGACTTATTAATGATGAGGTTTTGCTAATTAGCATTTAGATAATGCTTTGAGACGTTCAGCTGAAAGATCTGATAGATGTGTTGCTTGCTAGTAGCTTTATAATGCTCTGGGCATTAATATGCTTAGAATGTAAAGAAACCAGCAGATCTTTTCAGGCCTTCTGATCTTCTGTGTCAGAAAAACAGTTCAACAGCACTAAAAGCACAAAGCTAGACCTGCTTTTTGGTCAAAATTACAGAATGGCTGGCACAAGTGCATGCTTGTATGTGCCAGCAGCAGTGGAATCAGTGAGATCCAGCCCTGAGTGAGCAGATCAGTGGCACAGCCCAGTAACAGATTGCTGCTGCCTTGCACTGTGCACCTCTGCCCTTCCAGCAGTGTGCCCCTTGATCTGCCTGCTTTAAATCTCAGCACAGCAGGCCTGGCTGCTGAACAGCTACAGAGACCTCCTTTCTTAATAAATCAGCTCACATGAAAAATGGTGGGTGTTTTCCTCTCAGGAATAAAATTTACTCCCCAAAGTTACCAAGGGCCAAGACCCAGGACAGTGTCTTCTGCCATGCAGCTTGTCTGTAACATTCCATATATGTTGAAATGCAAAATTTCCACTTCTTTTGGCCTTTAATTATTTGTTCCATCAAAAATGAATGTTCCAGAAGCACCGTGCTTTAGGATAGCACCCAGATGTGCTGCAGGTAGTGGTGGGGTATATTTGAATTAGCTGAGCCTTCCAGTGAGTGACTTTGGGTCTTTTTATAAAACACCCCTATAAAACACCATGAATTGTCACTCCAGCCAGGTGACAGCTCAGAATTTAGGACAATACTTGGAATGGACTTTTTTTAATCTGCATTTTAAATATCAGGAGATGTTAGGTGTCCCAAGAAAGATCCTAGCTTTGAAGATGCATTCTGCAAGTAATTCTGTCATTTTCACTAGCTTATTTTGATTAATTTCCATTGAAAAGTTTACAGGAGTGAGAGGCATTTCTGCTTGTGTTGATAGATGTCTTTACCTTACAGACTATTTCTTAGTCCTGTGTAAATAAACTAATTACTGAGCACTTTGTTATATATTTGCATCCCCTGGGTTGGATTTTTCAGCAAGGCTTAGCTCAAGTCTTGAGATTTTGAGCTGAAATAACTCTGCTCCTTTTCCTTGCTCAGGAGAAGAGATCAGTGCTGGTTGTCTTCTGGATCCTGGCCTTCCTCACTGGAAACACCCTGTACTTGCTTTACACATTCAGCTCTCAGCAGCTGTACAACAGGTGAGCAAAATCTGCATTGTGCAGGGTGGGAGCAGGTGATCATTGCCAGGGGGAAAAAAAGGAAAGCTTCTCCCCCACACTGTGGGAGGAACTGTGTGCCCCTAAAGGATGTGCTGTGTTTGTCACATCTTTGTGATACCTTCCAGTGCAGGAAAAGGATGTGTGTGTTACCTTACCGTGCTCCTGTCAATAAAGGACCTGAGCAGATAACTGGGCCGGGGTGATGGTGTCAGAGGAGGGTGGATTCTTTCCAAAAATGCCCTCTGAATTCCTCTGAATTCCCATTGTGACCCCTGCAGCTGAACATAAGTGCAGGTCTCAGAGGCAGATGAGGAACTGACCCACTGATTTTCCTCTTCAGTCCATCCAGATTGGAGTGCAGGACAGGAGATGGAATAGCAATTTTACCCCAGTGTTCTCAGGGCACTTGGTTCTGAGGTAATTAAGATAGCCTTGCCTTTCAAATCCTGACTGAGTGAGTTCTCAAATACAGAAAGGGTTCTGCTCATGGATTTGAATCACAACTTAATATAAAACAGACAGGAATAATCACAGGTAGGAGGCAGAGAAAGGGGGAGAGCTGAGAAGGTTTGAATGTGGGGCTGAAGGGGAGAGGCCAAGCCATGGGATTGTCTGGATGGAGCTGGTGGGAGGGAGTGGAAAAGGAGGAACAGGAATGGCAGAAAGGTCTGGAAGTGAAATCTGTTTGCACACAGGGTAACAGGGTGTCTCTAAGAAGGTGGCCAAGGTTAAAAGCATGAATGGGACTAGTTCAAAATAAAGGCTAAATCATCGAAAATAAATGGATTTTAGCAATTTGGGACCATCCTACAGACAGTTTAGAGTGTGGTTTATTGCCAGTGGGCAGGCTGGGCCGCAGCTCCAGGAAAAGCCCTGTTCCTGTGAGTGCTGCAGTGCTGGCATGCTCAGGCTGCTGTATCTCTTGCTTCCCAGACCTGGGACTATTCACAAGCCAGGCTTGTCAAATTAGAAATGTCTGCTTCAGTTCTGTTTCTTTCTTTCATTTTTCATTTCCAGATTTTTTTCTTGTTTCTAGTGCATGAATAGTAGTAAAGTTTCTGATTCTGTTTCTGTTTTTAGGAGTGTAATTTTACCTGTTGTGCTGTGCCAGTGTTGTGAGTATTTTAATTTCATGTTCAGGCTTTTCGTTTTGGGTTGGTTACTTTACTTTGCTTTTTTTTTTTTGTTTTAATTTTGTTTGGGTTTTTTTTCTGTTCAGTTTTTGCTTTCTACCTTGAGGCTTTAGCAGGTAAATACCCTGAAGATGAATCCTGTTTTTTCAGCCTGACTAGGGTCTAGTTCTCATTATTGCTCAGGCCAGTAGCTCCTGCCTACTGCTGGGTGAAATTCTGCTGTCCCAGACTCCACTTTTTCAAACAGCAAATGTTCAGCCCAGTCAATGACATGATGTAAGGGGCATTAATTTTTGGATCTTTGGTTCAGGTAAGAATATTAACAGAGCCCAGCTCTTGCTGTGCTTCAGGCAGTGGCACTGTCAGGGCAGGACACAAAGTGTGAAGTTCTCCCCTTTCTGCTGTGGCTGGCGCAGGGTTTCCTGTGTCACCCCTTTGTTTGATGTGCCCAGTGGGTTTGGGGACTGTGCCCCTGTGGCAGAGCAGGGGCTGAGGGGGTGTTCCCTTGGCCAGGGAAGCAGGATTGTTGTGAGCAGGACTTGCCAGGACAAGCTGTGACACCCAGATCCCTCGCTGTGCACTGAGGGCACTGTCAGCACCCCAGGCAGTGGGAAAGGCAGGTTATGGACCCTGCTGGCTTCCAAACACACGTTATGGGTATCTGGGTCCTGCTTTGTGACACTGGGCAAACCTGCTGACCCCTCTAGAAGTGGGCAGGAGCAAAGTCAGGAGGCCCAAAGGAGCTACAAGTCTGATTTGTGTTTTCCTCCTCTTGCCCTTGAGAACTTCCCTGAAGTTCAGGGCCCTTGCTGGGCTCTCTCCAGCCAGCAGTGCCTGCAAGGAGCTTGAGCAAACTTCTCCTCAGTGGTATTTGAGCTTTGGTGTCTCTTTCAGCCTAATATTCCTGAAACCCAACCTGGACAGGCTGGACTTCTTTGACCTGATGTGGATTGTGGGCATTGCAGACTTTGTGCTGAAGTACCTCACCATTGCCCTGAAATGCCTCGTGGTGGCCCTGCCCAAGATCATCCTCGCTGTCAAGTCGAAGGTAGGAGACTCTTCTTGAGGTACAAACCTTTGTCTTTGATAATCTGATACCTTCACCACATGTTTGCAGCATGGAACCAGGGAATCAGGGAATGGTTTGGGTGGGAAGGGACCTTAAATCCCCCCCAGTGCCACCCCTGCCGTGGCAGGGACACGTCCCACTGTCCCAGGCTGCTCCAAGCCCTGTCCAGCCTGGCCTGGGACATTTCCAGGGATCCAGGGGCAGCCACAGCTGCTCTGGACACCCTGTGCCAGTGCTAAGTATGGGTGTAAGAATAAAAACATTAAAATCTGTTGCTAAACCTTTGGCAGAAAGTCACCTGGGATCGAGGGGTGCTTTTTGAGCCGTCACAGACCTGAGCAAGGCTTGGTGCTACCAGCAGTGATTAAAGCCCAGGGAGGTGAGCAGTGCTTGAGGAGGAATCAGTGCTAGCAGCCAGATAATTGCTTTTCTCATTGACTTTGTCTTGTTTTCTGAGTAATCTCTGTAAATTCATATTTCTGAAGCGGGAACCTCTTCATTTTCTGGGAAGAAATTGCAAATATTTGCATCTTTGGCTTCCCACTTGGGTCAAAGAAGTAACTGGGTTAAACTGAAGCCACAAAAGGCAGCACCAGTTCTAACCATGGGAGAAAAAAAGAATTAATTAAACGCTGCACATATTTAAATGTTTATGAAACCACATGTAGACTAAGCCTAACTTGTAAAAGTTCCTCTCTCATTCCAAACACCTTTTGATGTGTTTTATTTTGCACCTCTCTCATGCTGCCTCTCCCTCCACTCAGCAGTGTCCCCGTTCTGGGGGCAGATGTGGCAGTGTGTGTTATTTGCATTCAGTAAAGAAACCCCTGGCAGCT
>NW_005054483.1:349152-355699 GCF_000277835.1 Geospiza fortis | reverse complement strand
ACAGGGCACTTCAGGGGGTGTCTAAACTGGGAACAGTTTTGCTCAGCAATGACAGGGGTGGCAGGGGAGTTGAGCAGTTCGTTCCTGCACAGCAGGGCTATCTGAGATGGTTATTAATTTAATTCTGGCAATTGTCCAGCTTTTTTTTTTTTTCCTCCTTCTATTATTATTATTATATTTTGGGAGATTAATGTGCTGGGTCAGAGCATAATCCAGACTGGGGAGGGAGGGAGAAGTGATGTGAATAGTCCTCCCAAGATAAATGGCAGTGTTGGAAAAGGTTCACAGCCTTTGCTTGCTTGTCTGAGAGCCATCCCAAGTACTCATTAATCCTTGTCTGGAGAGAAGAAAGAGAAGGGGTCTTTATTTGCAGCTCCAGTGAGAGGCTGGTAGGATCACATCTGTCAAGGGCCTGTAATGACTCAGAGCACAGATGCTTCATTTTTAATACCTTTTTCTGGAGAGCAATGTGTCTCACTTTTTTTGAGCCCCTTTTTGTCTGAGGATGTTGGGGATGGTCTCGCTGTCCCCTGGCACTGCTGGCACCAGCACCAGATCTGGGTTTGGTTTGGGGGTTCTGTCCCCCACTCTGCAGCCTTTAACCCAGCCAGGGATGGGATGTAACAAATGAAGATCAAACTGGGATGGGAGTGCTCCAGGAGAACCACAGGACACCATGGAAATGGTAATTGGTGATCACATAGCTGATCTCCTGCCCTGAGCCTGCTGACCCCTGGCCAGCACAGGTGAGGATTTAAATGGAACTTTTTGCTCAGTTTGAACACTTCTGGTGCAATTTATGCACATTAACCTTCACCAAAATTTTTATCAAGTTTTTTCTCTGAATACTTGCCAGATACTAAGTTATTCTCTTCCTCCCAATGTCCTCCAAGTAGGATTTCTGCCTGAAGCCCACCTTGGAGTTTATGAACTTCTGGGCAGTTGTCATTTAATGGTAACAGGCTGCTGGAGAAATACGAATTTAACTCAGCAGAGCTTGATTTTTTCAAAATGGGTATTTCTGTATAGTGAGAAGTTTTTGTGCCAGTTTAACCACTCAGAACAGCAGCCTCTTGCTCCCCTGGTAGGGAGCCTGAGGTGGAGGTTGCTGCACCCAGGGATTTAATCCTCAGCTGCTGGCAGTCAGCAGTAGATCCTAAAACTTGCCCTTGGATGGGATGTGGGGAACTTTAATCATCCTGCACTCAGCCTCTGAGCTGGCTCTTCAGATTTCCCTCATTTTGGAAGTTCAAAGGCACTTGCAATGCTAGTCTGGCTTTTCCTGCTGCTCCTTGGGATCCTGGTTTTCTCTGAATACTGCGTGGTTTTTGCTTTTATTTATCAGTCTCTGTATCTCCCTTCATTCTTGTCTGTAGACTGAACTCCCAACAATTTTTTGAGTCTTTTCTCAGAGATTGTTAATTCCAGATCTTATTATTCTCTTCTGGACTGTTTTCATTCCCTCCTTGTTTTCTAGACCATTTCTCCAGTCTGTCAAGATGAATTTGGAATATAATCCTTCTTTCCAATTGTGCTTACAGTTTAGTGTCAGCTGTACATTACTTTGTTCCATCAGGATCATCAATGACAACAGTGAACTCTGCTTTCATCAGTTGGATGCATCTTTTCATTTTGAAAGAAAACACATAAAAAATCTGGGTTAGAACACTCAGCTCCCCCCATCCAAAGTACCTGGGTCATGTTTTCCTAGAGTGGCCCATCACAGGAAGGACAATTTTTGTTGGAAGCTTCTGTGATTTGTAGCATCAGTTTATGCTTTAACTGAGAGAAAGCGAACTCAAATTGAGGAGCAGAAAAAGTTTGTCTTTGTACAGTGGGCAAAACCCATCATCATGGGTGCTGGAAGGGTGAAGCATGAGAGCTGCTTTATGGTGAGGGTACAACCAGCCAGAGTTCCCCAAGCCTGAGCAACTCAGAAATTCAGAGCAACTCCTCCAAAGAATGAGGGAAGACTGAAATTCTGACAAAATAACCCCAGAGTTTCCCAGGTTCCAAACCAGCCTGGGAGGCTGTGAGACTCCAGTCAGGCTGGAATGCAGGGAGAGAAGAGCTTGTGGATTGGAGAGAAGAGCAGGAGAAGGAAGGTCACCCCAGCATCAGACTGATCCCAGAGCTCTGGGGCGTTTCCAGAGGATCCCACCTGTGCTGGAGGTGCCCCCTCTCTGTCCCCAGGCTGTGACAGGGACACTGAGCTGGGTACAGGTTTCAGGAACAGCTGAGCTCATCATTCCTTTGGAAGGGAGGGCTTGGCTGAAGGCTCTCCATTAAAAAAGGCAAATAAGATCATTTGGTTCAATATAAAATGAATTAAAGTAAATTAAACTGCAGGAGCCATGTGGCCTGCAGAGGCTTCCATTGTTGTGCACACATCAAGGGCAGCTTTTCATTTGCACTGCTAAGGAATGACAGCTTGAGGGGGGTGGAATTCAAAATCAGGAAATAAATAATAAAAAGACACACTTGCCAAAGATTTCACTTAGGAAATCCCAGGTGCCTGCAAGCCTCCCATCCCCTCCTCATGTTGTTGTCAGCAATCTGAGCTGGAGAAGTGAGTGAAACATGGGGGGAGGGAGAAAGAAAATCAAACCACATGGGACTGTAAGAAACTGTTACCCCAAGTTCCTGCATCTGTGTCTCTATCCCTACAGGGGACAAAGATACCCTGGACATTTTAATACATCAGAAAGGCCCTAAATAAGGATTTTCTCTGCGTGGTCAGTGCAGAGCCAAGTTACAGGGGACTGCATTTTCCTCACTGCAGCTTTGAACATACTTGCTTGGTGGTTTTTACAGTTAATTGTTTTATTAGTGCTTTTTATTTTTAAAGTACCATCTCATCAAGTCTGGTCAGAGAAAACTTGGTCTGGATTTGACAGCAATTGCAAATTCTGCACTTGGACCTTGGACCAAAACCCTTCTTCAGGTGCACATCATATTTCCTGCCAGAGATGAGTACAGCTCTGCCAGGGAACCTGGCACAATAATTTCCATATTCCTTCTGAAACTGCACCTTTCTTTTGTCCTAAGGGGAAAAAAAAAGGCTCTTGGAGCATTTAAGTCCTCTAAAAATACAAAAGCAATAAAAAACTCACTGGAAGCTGGTTCATAGATGATGTTGAATAAAAAATACCCAGGCAAAGATGTTCCTGGTCCTTGTCTGTGCACTGTGGAATTTATTGTGGCTGAGGAGGTGTTCCCAGGCAGGTGACAGCCCAACCGCTCATCCCCTCTCCTCTCTGACCTTGGTCCTCTTTGGGGGAGCTCACTCCCAAACAGATTCACTCTTCATGGAGCAGCCTGAGCTTGGCTCCTCTTGAGCCACAGAACTCCAGGATGTTCTGCAAAGACTTCTCCCTGCTGCAGCTGGGACTGATGTGCTGTCCCAGAGTCAGTGTGGGCTTCATTATTTACAAAACTAAAAAACTCACTGAAGCACAAGAGCAAGTACTGAGGAGTGGGGACTCCTCTGTCCCCCTCCCTAAATTTGCTTTGCAAGTCACTGCTACTGAACTTTGTAAAAATCATTGCTCTTCAGTGCTTTCCCAGTTTAGCTTTCCAGTTTAAGACACAAAAGATGTCATTTTCAGAAGCATTGTGCACTAAAATTCTCAATTTACCCTCTAATCCCACCTTGACATTAATCCTGCATGGATTTTCACCAATATCCTCCATGCCCCAATGCTGTTTGCTGTGTAATCTGGGAATTTTCTGTTTTACTGCTCCTACCCAGCACTTGATCTGTTGGCACCATGACCTGGAATCTCAGCAGAGCCTGCTCTCCTCTGATCCAAACTGCCAGCAGGACTCCAAAGCTTTTTCAAGCATGTTTCAGAATATGCCCTAATGCTGCTGCTGGCAGCAGAACAAGTGAGACTTGGAGCTTCCCTCGAGTGCTAATCACACCTTGCAGTTGCCTCATTGCAACTTCTCTCACTTCTCCTGCCTGCCCCACTCTGATTGCACCGTGTCAGTCCTTGCTGTGCCTCTGTTCCTTGTGGGAGGCACAGCCTTATGGCAAAGGAGCTGCACACTGAGCCCTGGGAGAATTTGCATTCCCTCTGCTGCTGCAGCCTGCCCCCTGTGCTGTGTCTAGCTTGGGATTCAGTTTTTAATTACACTGCTCCATGTTATTTTTCTGTGAGACTTCTCCCCTCCATCACCACCACGCCCCAAGGATGAAGGTGAGGGATTGAAAGAAGCTCTTGCAGCAACTGGAAAGTTCACAGGAAACAAAGAGAAGAATATTCTACAAGTTCAAGTTGAGTTGCTACACTGGGGAATTAAATCCTGTCCTTTGCTTTGCCAAATAATTCCTGTGTGAGTCTAGAGAAGTCAGGTAAAGCTGCAAACTGAAGTCAGGGATTCAGGTTTTAATGGTAATGTGATCTAGAAAATGAAGTGCTTTATAAAAAGTCTAATCCCAGCACCTCAGCTTGGACACCAAAACAACCTTGCCTTGACCTTTGTCTTTGTGTGTCTCAGGTTCTCATTTAGAAAATGCAGAGAAAAGCTGTCCCTGAGGTCAGCCAGCAGCATGAACATAAAGGGGTTTTAAAAGTGTTTTTTGTAGTGCTGATGTCGTAAAGGGACTGAAGAAATTCCAGGAATGTGCTCCTCTGGGCAGAGCTCAAATGGCAGGAAAGGATCAGATGCAGATCTGCCATCAGGTAGTGAGGATGTAACAAAATACCCAGAAATTCCATGTAAAAACAGCCAGTGCAGTACAGGCTGAAACTCTGCATGTACAGGAGGCAAAGTGCAATTGTGTGAAAATGCTGATTTCCCCTGTTTCAAAAGAACTGCTTAGCTTAGAGTATAGAAATTATATTTCTGTGTGGTGAAGGAGGTTCAGAAAAATAGGAGGATGATACCCCAGTCATTGATTTGTGTTTTTAACTGAGCACTGGGAAAAAAAAAAAAAAGGAATCAAAATTTCACCATGTGGTATCTGAGGCTGATCAGCAGAGCTGCTAAAATTAGATCCCAGCACAGCCCTTCCCCACGTGTGCTAATGAAGTGTTTGATAGCAGCAGCAGCTCCCTCAGAGCAAGCAGGGCCAGCACTGCCCTCCTCACTTCTTGGGCAGGCTCAATTAACCCTTGATGGGAGCAGAGCCTTTCTGCTCCTCCTACCCCCACCCTCATCAGGAGCTGTAATTCCAGGTCATATCCTATTTAATCTCTGCAGTTCAGCTCCCACACTGCCCAGTCCTGCACAGGGCTGGCCCACCAGAAAGATTCTGCTGATCTTAGAAAGCTCTTCAACCTCTCTAAATTCCAGAGAAAATTCCCATATTTACACAGGTTTTTCTGACATAGGAAAATTCACCTGTCAGAAACAGACCTTGCTTTATTTCAAGCTGTGGTGCCAGGCACAGGAGAAATAATTATGTTTGTGCTTCATATAACACACAGTTCTAATCTTGAAGGAAAAAAAAAAAAGCTGATGTATTTTAGCAGAATTTTTCAGACAAAATACAGCTGAGACAAAGATTTGACTTTGAAAAGTGTAACCTAGATAGCCAAGAGATAACAGAGCTGAGCAGTGGCAGACAGGTGTGGTGTGTGTGCTTCCCACTGATGGGTGCTGTCTGCAGTAAGTTCCTGCTATCAGAAATTTACATTTTACTGCTGAAACTGTAGGGAACAATCCTCATTTTCCAAGCTTCTGGCTCAGAAGGAGGGCCTCACTTCTGCATCAGCCCTTTGTAGAATTATTTCTGATTTTCTGGCACTTTTCCTAGTTTCAAAACGGGGCTGGTGTGGTGCACTGAGATGCCTGAAGTTTTTAGTTCTCTTCAGGTGATGCTCAGCTGCCCTGCTGGAATCACTCTAAATTTACCAACATTTATGGTCAGGTGGGTGCTGCTAAGGGGGTGCAGGGAGGGATGCATCCCTTAAAACATCACTTCACTCCTGGGAGGCTGTCACCAAGTTTCTAACTGCTAAAAAATCCTGCTACGCTGCAGTTACCACTGGAAACGGGAGATAAGGGAGTTCTGGCAGCTCTGGGGAGGGTGCAGAAGTTGTGGTTGGATGCTGAAGTTTGTCACTCGATGCCACTGCCACCTCCAGAGCCTGGCTGTGCCCCGGGGCTGCCCCAGCTTTGCTCCCAGATGGTCACTCGGGGCTTTTGGTGCTCAGAGGTTGTGTTGGAGCAGAGTTCCAGCAGGGATGCAGGATGCAGCAGGATGCAGCAGCTCTGGCTGATGCAATGGGACAGCAAGCAGTGACCTGTCCCAGCCAGCAGCAGGGATGGATGGATGGAGGGTGGGAGGGATGAGAGCAGAAAGCAAAATTCGCTGCCTTTACCTTGCTGGGAGCTTTCATCAGAGCCCTGTGGAGGGACACGGTGACAGCGTTGTCATTTCTGCCCCAGCAACACCCAAAATAAACCATGATGGCATCGAGGCAGAGGGCTGGGAGAGGCCTGAGTGCTAATTGCATAAATCGGGGCGGTCCCGAGCCCAGACTGCTGCGGGGGACTGCTGCCCGGGGCTGTGCGGGGAGGGGATGGGGATGGGGGA
>NW_005054483.1:326277-349056 GCF_000277835.1 Geospiza fortis | reverse complement strand
CCCTCGTGCTGGAAGCTGTGCCCAGCTGGAACGGCTGCTCCACCCCAGGTGGGCAGCCCAGGTGTGGCGGGCGGGCCCAGGAGCTGTTGGCATCACCTGTCCCGCTGTCCCAAGGCTGACCCCTGTCCTGCCCACTGTGCTGCCAAACCCACACCTGCCCTCACCCCCCTGCCCTCCTGGCACCTGGCTCTGCCAGGGATCTGCAGGGTCTGACCCTCCAAGCCCCCGTTCCTCACCCGAGAGCATCCGGCCGCGGCGCGAGGCCTCGGCAGCCAGGGCACAGGAGATCTCGATCCTCTTCTCCTGCTCCTGCAGCTGCACCTCAGGGTCCTGCGGGGTGTCCACCTCCCCCTCGCCCAGGGGGATGACGTTCTGCAGGCTGGGAATGGCACCTGGGGTCAGCACCCCCGCCAGGACCCCCGGGGTGGGGTGGGATGGGATGGGATGGGATGGGATGGGATGGGATGGGGAGGGCAGGGAAGAGGAATGGGGATGGGGATGGGATGGGGAGGGGATGGAAGAGGAAGGGGAATGGGGATGCGATGGGGAGGGCAGGGAAGCAGCCGGTCCGATAGCAGCCGCTGGTGTGACCTCACTGGCGTCCCGGGGGACATGAGCTCATGAGCAGAGCTGTGGGGAGGATTGGATTGTCGGAGCAGCAGGATGGCCTGCGAGTGATCTCATCCAGCCCCCGGGGAAGGGCGCTGGCTGCTGCCAGCCCGGCTGCAGGACTCCATCCCCATCCCCACCTCAGCAATTAGTGATTGGCCTGCGATGACATCACTGATGACAGAGCTAACTGGGACAACACAGCAAAATTCCAGGGGAATTTCCCCTTCTCCAGGAGCTTAGCAGATAAAAGGATTTTGACAGGACAAACCCAAATCTTTCAGCCCAGATAATGTCTGCATTAAGCATCCTTCTGGGCTCCTTTGCCACCAGCTGTCCCTGCAAACAGCTGTGGGACAAAACAAACTGGGGGTGGCCCTAAATTAGACGCTTATTCAGGCTTTGGTGAAGGCTGACAAAGGATGCTGCCCATTCTTTGAGTCTGTTTTGAGAGAGAAGCATTTGAAGCAGCACACTTCCCCCTCCCCACCTTTCCTTCCTTGAGCTCTTCAGGAAGGTTTGGTCCCTTTGAGTTTTAAATGTCCTGAGGGTTTAATTTCCAGTTTTTTTGTCTGTGCACTGCCCAAGAGCCAACACCCACCTGAGGGGGAGGGGAAGGATGCTGGCAAGCATAATTAATTTGATTCTTTGGGATTACCTAAAAAGTTGTCAGGAAGACTGGGGTCACTTTACATTTAATCCCTGCACCTTCAGAAGGGCTGTATGGTCAGAGATAAACTTGCTTTCCTTTTCTCACTAATAATAGTATCTACAGTTTACATTATATGAATCCCATATTAACCTTTGTTTTTCTGCAGCATTGTCCAGACACACAATCTATTGCCCATCCATAACCTGCTCTAAAGTTTATAACTCCAAAATGCTGCATAGCAGATTTCATTGATTTCAGATTTCAGGTTTAAGTTGACAGTAAAAAAACCAAGTGAATATTTTGTTCAGCTTGTGTTCAGCTGAGCCCTGTGGAGGGATGAAGGGATATTTGTCCTGTCTGGGCACAGAGCTGAGGGGATGCAGAGAAAGCTGCACCTCATCAGTGTGGTCTCTGCATTATTTAACAGTGCTCTGATCAGTGAACACCAACCCTGCACAAATTAAATGTTCTTCTTTTGACTTCCTGGTAATAATCATGGTCTCACTTGCCTGGTTGTCTTGCAGGGAAAGTTTTATCTGATTATTGAGGAGCTGAGCCAGCTGTTCCGCTCGCTGGTGCCCATCCAGCTGTGGTACAAATACATCATGGGGGATGATCCCTCCAGCAGCTACTTCCTGGGCGGCATCCTCATCATCATGTACAGCCTCTGCAAGGTGAGCAGCACCTCCTCAGCATTCCCTGGCAGCTGGGCCAGGGGAGCAGCACAGCTGAAGGGACAAATGCTCCTTCTGCTTGTGGCTGTTCCTGCCCGGGAGCACTGAGTGCTTCAGCTGCCAAAGGCATTTTGCTGCCCAGCATGTGGGCACTGCAGGGCTGGGGGAGGATCTGAGCCTGCTCCCAGGGTTGCATCAGACTCATGAAGTCAGTGCTGCTCTGCTCATCCCTCTCTGCAGAGGCTGCAGGAGGAGGGGAGCTGGTCCTGGGGGAGCTGCACGCCTCCAGGTGTCACACAGAACAGGCTGCAGACACTCCTGGCTGTCTCTGAGCTTTCCTCTGCCACTCTCAGCTCTGAGTGCAGCAGGGAGGGGAAGCAGCAGCCAAGTCCTGCCTGGATAAAGCAGGTCCCATTCTAGGTCCTGCTGTGGCTGACACAAGTGATGAACAGGGGTAATTCATGATTCCTCAAAAACAGGAGCACAAAGTTGGTACAGATGTAAATGAGTAGGTGTGATGTAGTCAGAGGAGTCCCAGGTGTAGAAATAATTGTATTTCTGGTGCTGTGTGTTAAACCCTGCCCAGGGGCAGGGCAGTCCAGATGTTCACCCCTCTGAGAAGGGCCAGGCTTGCTCCATCCCACATCCCTGTCTGTGCCTGGGGCTCTGCAGGAGCAGCCTGAAAGTGAAGAACAGAGAATACATCCAAGCTGGAAACAGCTGAGAGGAGCAGAGCAATGCCGAATTACAGAGTATGGTGCAGGAATAGGGTCCTGCAACCCCTCCTGTCCAGGCAGTTCTTGTGAGCAGGAGCAAATCAGGCAGAGGAGGCCATGGCCAGTGAGGTGATGTGGTCACAGCAGGCCTGAGCCCAGCCAGGAGCAGGGCAAGCAGTGCCAGGACAGGAGCAGCTCCCTGCACAGCCCTCCAGCTCTTCCCTGCTCCTCTCCCTGTGCTGGGGGGAGGATTTGGGGCCCTTTCAGAGGTGTCATTGCCAGGACCCACTGCAGTATCCCCCCCTCCTTGCAGACCACAGGTGGACAGGAACAGGTTTCAAGTGATCTTTGCTGTCCCCTGCTTGCAAAAATAACTCAGCCCCTGGAAAAGGGCTGCAGCTCCACATGCAATCTCTTGCTCCTGGAGAAGCCCTCAGAGGGGGAAGGTGCTGGTGGGGAATTCTGCTCCTTGGAGCAAGGGGAGCCCAGCTCAAAAGCACAGGTGGCAGGAAAGGGCCTGCCCAGCCAGGGGCAGAGCCCAAGAGCTGCAGGGCAGAGCCCAGCAGTGAGGCAGGCTCAGGGGAGGATGAGGAGGGTGCAGAGCAGGGGGACCTGGAGCAAGGCACAGCTCACCTGGACACCTCCAGAGCACAGCTCAGTGTATGGTTTGAACAGCCAGGTGTCTGCCAGGGAAGGCAGGAGAATGTAAACCACCCCCCTCTGAATTATTATAAATTTGAAATTAAGGGGCTCTCAGACAAAGATATGGAGTAGGAATAACAGTTCTTTACTAGGGAAGAAATAAAAATAAAATAAACAATGCAGTGATACAAAACAACAGTGACAGAGTCAAAATACAGCCTGCCCCCTGTGTGTCAGGGGGTGGCACAGCCCCATCCCATGGGGGCTCAGCCCTCCTGCAGTGCCAGCTGTGCTGCTGCTGGAGCAGGGATCCTGCACAAGGGGGGAGTTTTCCTCTGCAGCTCCAGGGCTGCTGCAGATGGGCCTGGGCTCCCTCTGGCAATGCAGGGCAGCAGAAAGCTGCTCCTCTGGCAATGCAGGGGGCAAAGGCTGCTGTGCTGCTCCAGGCTCAGATTGGATCCAGGTAGGAATGCTTGGCTCCTCCCCTGGGCGCAGCATCTCCCCATGGGATGCTGGAATTGGATCAGCCCTGCAGGGACACTCAGTGGCCATGGACAGCAGAGATCTCCTGGAGGGAGGATTGGCTGTGGGAGAGAGAAAGAAAAAACTGCCCCATGGACAGCAGAGAACTGCCCCAGCTGTGACAGATGGGGATAGAACACACAGCCCAGATAAATCTTGCATTTCCAGCCTAAGACACTCAGCCATGAGCTGAGACCTCCTGGGCTGAGCTGAGCTGGAGCTGCTGTGCCCAGGGGCTGTGGGAGGAGAGCCCAGGTGAGGCTCCTCAGGCCTGGCACGGGTAGAAGCAGCTCCTTAGGGGTTAACTTGATGTTCCTGTCCTGTGAAGCCTTTATAGGGAGTGTTGAGGTGATCTAGGTTGAAAAAGCAGCTTCATTTTGGGAAGTTTGTGTCCAGGTCAGCCCTGTGCACACCAAACCTTTGCCTGAGAGGGGAAGGGAAGGGAAGGGAAGGGAAGGGAAGGGGAGGGAACTCTGAAGGGAAGGGAAGGGAAGGGAAGGGAAGGGAAGGGAAGGGAAGGGAAGGGAAGGGAAGGGAAGGGAAGGGAAGGGAAGGGAAGGGAAGGGAAGGGAAGGGAAGGGGGAGCTCCTCTGCCAGTGCAGGGCACAGAGCCCTGGCTGTGCCCATCCCATTTCCAGTCCCCAAAGCTGCAGGTCCAGCTCCTTGCCTGAGACACTGAGAATATCCCCAGAGGAGTCCACATTAGCAAAGCCACAAACCACATTAGAAAAACCACAGAAGCCAATTTGGCACTGAGAGCTCCTGTGCTCCTGGCAAAATCCCAGGGCTGGGCTGGGGCTGTGTCCCCTTCCCTGCACAAAGGGCAGGAGCACTTCCAGGAGGCTGCTGGGAGCTGGGCTGGTGCCTCTGTGTGCCCTGTGGAGCCAGGAGCCTCTGCTTTGGGTGGAGAAACCCCAGATGTTCACACACACAGCAGCCAGGTTGGATTTGTTTGCCTGTGCTGAGCAGCAGCACTCCCTGTGTGTGACCCAGCTGTGAAGTGATGGCTGGTACAACAAAAAATGAGTGAGGAATGGGTGTTGGCTGCCTGAAATATGCAGCTTTTGGGTGTGCAGGGAGCTCCAGCAGGAAAGAAATGAGGGGGTGATACGGGCTGGGAGAGGGGAGACATCAGAGCAAAGGCACTGGAGTTGTGCTGTAAGCAAAGCAAGCGGAAAAGCTGGGAATTGCACTGGGAAAGAAAGAGCTGACCCCATCCCTGGTGGGAAATGGGATGTCTGAGGCAAGTGGAGGCTGCTGGGTGGAAGCATTACTGGAAGGAGCCTTGAGCCCTGTGAGTGCTGCCTGGAATCATTCTTGGGGCTGCATCTGCTTCCCCTTGCGTTGCAGGATGAGCTCATTGGCATTCCCTGCAGTGAGCCCACTCCATCACTCACCAAATCCACTTCAGCAGCAGAGAGCCAGCTCCTCTGTGTGCCTGTGCCCTGCTGCTCCAGCCCTGCAGCTGCAGCCCCACAGCCTCCCCTGCCCCAGGGGACAGCAGCAGCTCCTGCTGGGCCCCAGCCCCAGCTGCTCCTTGCACTGTCACCTGCTCACATCTGCTTCAGTTCAGTCAGCTTTCCCTGTGCCCTGCCTGCAGGCAGGGAGGAGAAACATGATGGACTGGGTTAGGTTTTCAGGTTTTCCCCTCCTTTTCCCCTCCTTTTCCCCTCCTTTTTCCTCCTTTTCCCCTTTCCTTTTTTCCCTTTTCCTTTTTCCCCTTTCCTTTTTTCCCTTTTCCTTTTTCCTCTTTCCTTTCCCCCCCTTTTCTTTTTCCTCTTTCCTTTTCCCCCTTTCCTTTTCCCCCTTTTTCCCCTTTCCCTTCCTTTCCTTTCCTTTCCTTTCCTTTCCTTTCCTTTCCTTTCCTTTCCTTTCCTTTCCTTTCCTTTCCTTTCCTTTCCTTTCCTTTCCTTTCCTTTCCTTTTCCCTTTCCCTTTCCTTTCCTTTCCTTTCCTTTCCTTTCCTTTCCTTTCCTTTCCTTTCCCTTTCCCTTTCCCTTTCCCTTTCCCTTTTTCTTTCCCTTTCCCTTCCCCTTCCCCTTCCCCTTTCCCTTTCCCTTTCCCTTTCCCTTTCCCTGCTTAGTGGGCTGGACAATTGTCCCCAGCCCAGGCTGGTTCCAGCCCCTCTCTGTGTCCTTTAAAGTCCCCACTTTGCAGTCAGCTGTTCCCAGAGCTTTTCTGGCCACCCTTCCCCACTGTCAATTCCCATTTATTACATATTTCATGATCACCACGAAATCTTTTTTGGCACCATCGTTACTTTTCCCCCTCTGAGTATCCATTTGGAGAATGTTTGCTGAATTTCTGGACTCACACACAGACACACACAGAGATTTTGTGAAAATTCTCTAAAATGGGATGTGTTTTTTGCAGTCTTTTGACATCTGTGGCCGTGTGGGAAGCGTCAGGAAGGCACTGAAGGTCCTTTGCACCCCCCAGGTAAGGAGGAGCGGTCCCAGAGGTGGAACTTTGTTCTGAATGATAAAAATTGAAAATGGCTCAGGACCACAGAATAAAACAATGTCAGCCCATGGCTGGACAAGCTGGAGGCTCCTGTCAGGGACCTTTTGTGACATCTGCCCTGCCCCAGCTGTGCTGGGAGATTGTTCCTGTTCTGTGTGATTGGAGGCTCTGTGTAATGTGGATTAATCCAACTGCAAGGAGGTGACAAAACTTTGTAGGGCAGAGTGGGGGAAGGACTTTGGGGTGCCTGAAGTGCAGTGGCACTGAAAGAGACCCAGGAATTATCCCAGGCACTGCATTGCACAGGGCTGATATTTAGATCTGCTGCAGTGACTTCCATTTTAAAAGGGTAAAATCAAAGGCTGTAGAAGAAAAGAACCTCATCAAAGTCTGATAGAGCTTATCTTGCTTATTCCCTGGGCTTGGGCTGGTCATTTTCCCTCAGCAGGTTTCTGTTTGCCCTAAATCTGTTACAGTGGGAACAGCAACATTTCCCTTCCCTGTATCTAAAGGGGAAGTGGGCAGCCTGTGGGTGCTGCTGCTGTTTCTCTTTCTTCCATTGTGTCCTGCTTGCTAATAATAATAATAATAATCCCTCCCTCCATCTAAACACCCCTGCAAATGATGCTGAATTAATCCTCTCAGCTCCCTGTTGAGCTCATTAAATTCCATTATCCTTGCTGCACAAGTGGAGGCCCTAAAAGATGGAGTCAGCTGCAGGGGAAAGGCAGGCAGGGAGCAGAGATTCCCCTTCCCCACACTGCTGTCCCTGTGGGGAATCTGGGGGTGAAAAGCAACCTTGGTGCACATTTACCCTTCCAATCCTTTGACCTGGGGTTTGTTTTTTCCCTCCCTGTCCCTGGCAGACCTATGGGGTCCGTGCCACGAGCCAGCAGTGCAGTGAGGCAGGAGACATCTGTGCCATCTGCCAGGCAGAGTTCAGGGAACCTCTGATCCTTCTGTGCCAGGTAAGGCCCCAAACTCCCCTGCTGTGCCAGGTAAGGCCCCAAACTCCCCTGCTGCCATTCCCTCAGTGAGCTCCTGCAGGGGGGAGAGGCACAGCCAGCCTGGGAGCTCCTGCAGGCCTCTGCTGCCTCCTGATCCAGCTCCTGGTGGGTGTTGTATTACTGCATTTTTATTTTACTTCCATTTTTTCCCTGCTAAAGAACTGTTATTCCTACTCCCATATCTTTGCCTGAGAGCCCCTTAATTTCCAAGATTATAACAATTCAGAGGGAGGGGGTTTCCATTTTCCATTTCAGGGGAGGAAATTGCCCTGGGTGACCACTGGGTTGTGGCAGCTGGTGGGTGACTGTGGCTGTGGGGTGGGCACAGCCTTGTGGGGCAGGGGCTGCAAGGGGCAGTGCAGACCCTGGGGCTGCAGTGAGCAGAGCTTTACCTGCCCCTTGAGAGGGCTGGGTAGATTTAAAACTCTCTTTTGATAACAGGGATATCAAATTAAAGCCATCCTGTGCACCAAAGGTGCCTCTTAGCCTTGCTGTGAACATCTGTGCAGATGTTTCCAAGCTGGAAGCCCCTGAGGAGCTGCTTTTGGATCTGCTTGGCAGAGCTGGGATTTGAGGAGTGACATTTCTGCTGAGTCCTCATGTGTGGAGGAGTTGCCAGCCTGTCACAGCTCCTCGTGCTCCCTCCTTGCCCTTTTCCTGCTCTCCCAGTCTGGGATTGGATGGGGAGAACCCAGGGAGGGGTCGGTGCAGGAACCAGAGGAGGAAATCAGGGATGAAAACTGAAAAGAGGAAACTGGGACTGCAGAACAAAGCAAATGCAAGGAGCAGGGGGAAGAGAGAGGTTATGGGAGCTCAGTCTGGACTTAGATAACTTAGGGAACAGAGAAGGGAAGTATGGTAGAGAAAACTTCTCTTAGCCCAGGTGCTGTCAGCCTTTGGAATGTTTATTTCTAGTGCTGTTACTAAAAAACAGAGCTTTGGTAAACTGGGGTTTATTTCCCACACCCTGTGAGTGCCAGCTGCACCAGCTGCCTCCCTGCTGGTGGTGTGTCTTGTTTTGAACAGACAAGTCTGCTAAGGAGGGCAGGAGCCTCCCCTGAAATGGAAAATGGAAACCCCCTCCCTCTGAATTGTTATAATCTTTGAAATTAAGGGGCTCGCAGACAAAGAGAGGTCAGAGCCAGAACAGGCCCTGTCCCCCTGTGTGTCAGGGGGTGGCACAGCCCCATCCCATGGGGGCTCAGCCCTCCTGCAGTGCCAGCTGTGCTGCTGCTGGAGCAGGGATCCTGCACAAGGGGGGAGTTTTCCTCTGCAGCTCCAGGGCTGCTGCAGATGGGCCTGGGCTCCCTCTGGCAATGCAGGGCAGCAGAAAGCTGCTCCTCTGGCAATGCAGTGGGCAAAGGCTGTTCTGGTATCCCAAAATCTCAGATTGGATCCAGGTAGGAATGCTTGGCTCCTCCCCTGGGCGCAGCATCTCCCCATGGGATGCTGGAATTGGATCAGCCCTGCAGGGACACTCAGTGGCCATGGACAGCAGAGATCTCCTGGAGGGAGGGTTGGCTGTGGGAGAGATAAAGAAAAAACTGCCCCATGGACAGCAGAGAACTGCCCCAGCTCTGACAGATGGGGATAGAACACACACAGCCCCGTTTCCAGTGTGAGACCTGGTGACAGTCCCTGTGGCAGTGATGTGACAGCCCCTGTGGCAGTGATGTGACAGTCCCTGTGTCCCCAGCACGTGTTCTGTGAGGAGTGCCTGTGCCTGTGGTTCGACCGGGAGAAGACGTGTCCCCTGTGCCGCTCGGTGACCGTGGAGACGCTGCGCTGCTGGAAGGATGGCACCACCTCTGCCCACCTGCAGGTCTACTGACAGACAGACAGACAGCAGGGCACCTCTGCCCACCTGCAGGTGTACTGACAGACAGACAGACAGCAGGGCACCTCTGCCCACCTGCAGGTGCACTGACTGACTGCAGGGCAGCTCACCAGGCACAGAGCAGGACAATCCCAGGATCCCTGCTCAGTTCTGTCAGTTCTTCCAGCTCTGAGCCAACAGAACAATTGTGACTGGCCACAAACTTTACCCTGGAAGGAAGGGGAGGTGTGGGTTATGTTGTGGCAAACTCCAGGGTGTTTCTGGAGCTTACAGGGCTGTAAAGTTTGGGATGTTTCCTGTTTTCCTTTCAGTATGGACAAACACAGCGTGTCCAGGGCGGGGGAGCTGTGAGGGCTGAACAAAGCTGTGCTCTGGCTCAGGAGCTCCACATCACCTGGGCCTGCATTCCCTGAATCCATCACTTTACAGAATTACACAGCACCTCTCTCTGAGAACTCTTCGCAAGCAGGGCTTCAGAACCTCCTGTCACAGCTGCAGTTGCAGAAATGTCATTTCCCAGCTGTTATTTTCCAATTGATGTCACAAATGGCACATGCTGTCACCTTGGGAAAATCACAGGGAGCTTGGGAAGGACCCTGCCAGTGAGGCTGGAAATGACACCTCCTTTCCCTGGAAATGTTCTTCCTCTTTAACTTTCATGGTGAGACTTTCTGATTTCCTGTTCTCTGGGGAGAGCAGAGGGAGGTTGAAGTTGAGTTGGGTTTGTCTGGATAGAAATCCAGCACTTGTCTAAGAGCATCTCACAAACTCAGTGTCCCTGCCCTGTGTTCCTCAGCCAGGACCTGCCTGGCTCCTCCAGCAGGGAAAACCAGAGCCTTGAGCTGCAGCAGGAGCTCCTGAGGAAGGAGAACCCTGGCAGGAATTAACAGGAATTACCCAATCCCTGTGGCTGAGCTCTCTGCCGAGCTTCTCCAGCAGCACCTCAGAGGGAGCTGCTGTTTGTTCTGGGGTTTTCCCTGTCCCCAAACCACCCCCAGGAGCAGCAGCATCCCCAGCTCATTGCCATGGAAATGGCTGAAGGTGACAGCCCCACCTGAGCCGTCAGCAGGAAGAGGCTCCTGAGGGAAGGAGGTTGTGTCTGTGCTGATGGAAACTCCACAGGGAGGAATTAAAGCCAACAGGAGCTGATGGGAACAGGAGTGAGGCTCCACATTTCTTTGGAAGTAAGCTCAGTGTGGCTGAGGAGGAGTGGTGAGAGCAGAGCCTGAGCTGGGCAGAGTCCAGACCTGGCTTGGGAGGTTCAGGGAAGCAAAGCAGGAAAAGCTTTGATTTCCAAACCAAAGTGATGTCAAATTCTTGTCTAATGGATCCTGTGAAAGTGGAGAACTGAGCCAAGGAATCCCATCGTTCCCTGCAATGGGAATAACTCCCCTGTCTTTGGGATGGGAGAGTTCAGAATGGCAGGGAGCAAGGTTTGCATTGGGCATAACAAATGTGATGTGTGATAGCCTGGAATATTCACCAGGAAAAGGGGAAATCAGTGATTCCATGGGCAGGGAGGTTCTGAAAGGCCTCAGTGTCACTGCAGTGCCAGGGAACCCAAGGCTTGGTGTTCCTGCTTTCAAACGGTTGGAAAAGCTGCTTCTCATTCTGAATTTTTTTCTCTAAATGCTCCTGGAAAATGTGTTTGGAGAAGTGTAGGAAAAGCTCGGTAGGAAAGTGTGGGATACGCTGCTTCCAAATTCAGTTTGTATTGGTGGTAAGGCAGGAAATCAAAGGGACAGTGTGGGTTTGCATTCTTAAAGTTTTGGGGTGGGTTTTTTTTGGGAGGATGGTCATCCTGCCTTCTCCTAGAACATGACACTTGGACCAGAAAACATCCAGGGGAAACTTCAGTTCCAGTGATTGTTGATTTCCATGGGAAAACAGGGAAGGATGTGGAAGGAAATTCCTCAGAGAGGAAATAAAACCAGGAGCCTTTTTTTTTTTTTTGCCATTGAACAGTTATTTTTCTTTTTTTTTTTAATAAATTCCTTATAAATATGTACAAAGAGTCTCAGCATATGAAATTCCTTTTACAAAAGAGAGAAGCCCCATCCAGCCAGGACCAGGAGCCTCCTGGAGCTCCAGGAACTCCGAGCACAGGCCCTGCCCTTGCTTTGGTGAGGGGGAAACCTGCACAGTGACCCTGCTGGAGTTTCATCCCAATGGTTCTGGATCAGCAAAATGCCAGGAACTGGGCATTCCCTGCCTGACATTCCCTGGGCAATGCCCCTGGCAGACACTGGGGGATTCCCAGTGGCCTCAGGACTAAGGAGGATGGGAGGGTTTTGTGATAAACTGGTGAATGACTGGAAAAGGGATGCTGTAAAAACCCAGGGAATTCAATCCCACTGCAGCTGGGTTTGCTCTGCTTGCTGCCACCTGTAACTGCTGATGGAGTAACCAATAAAGGTGTTACTAAAAAGGTGTAAGTAACAATGGTGTAACTAATAATGGCCATTTAATCCTCAGATGCTTTCAGTGGATATTTATCAAGCTCCAAAGTCTCTTCCTGAAAATATTAAAAAACCTTAGGATATTCAAGCACTTCAGTAATTCCCTCAGAGTGGACACTGAAGTCACATCAAAATTCACTCCTGTACTCAAATAAATATTTGAAAAAAAAAAAAGTTTTTATTTTGTGGTGTAAAAACCCAAGGCAGGAGCAGCAGGTGAGGATCCCTCTCCTCTCCTCAGACTGGCTGGTTCTAGGGAAGCCCAATTCCCATGGTATTCCCAATTCCCTCAGCCCTTGGATCTGGAAATGGCATGGCCAGAATCTCCTCACTGTTGTGATGAGATGGAAAGTTCAGCTCACACACAGCAAAGTTACCCAAGGACGAGGCTGAGTTTGAAGCTTGGATTGAAAATCAAATTTGCTGCGAGCAAACTGGCTCCAGGGAAAGTTGTGCACCTGCTGGGGAGCTGGGATACAGCCAGGAGGGCTGGACATGGACAGTGTGTCCAGGATTCAGTGTGAGCCTCAGGTCGTCTGTTCTGTACACACCAGGTTCCTGTTGAGATCAGGGACAGATGCTGTGTAGGAAAATTGGGTGTTATGGGCTATTCTGTCCTCACTGGGGCCATTTTTCACAGGGCAGTGCAGTTTTGCAGCTGGGAATGCCTCATTCCAGGCTGGCTGTGGACAGCCACTGCACCAGTTTAACCAGTTCAGTTTGTCATGGATTTCAACAGCAGGAACTGCTTCTGCTCACGCTGAGGGTTTAAGAGACCTTTTTAACTTTTACTGTGATACAGAAACAAAACAGACTCACAAATCAGATGAAGCTGATTCAAGAAGTGTTTAAGGAGGATTTAAGGGAATTGCTTTAGCAGTGGGCTTGGCTCAGAGGAATTCCTGCCTCCCTCTCTGAAGCAGGAGCAGGATGGGATTCACCCCAGCTCCCTGCTCTGGGCGCTGCCCCTCCTGGGCACACCAAGCTGTGGGACAGGAGGCCTGGGCCCATCTCAGCTTTTTTACCTGCTGAAAGGAATTGTGCAGGAGAAGAGGGAGGAATGTGGAGCTCCTGGGCCAAGCCCTGCCTTGGGGTAACCCAGCATTGCTGAGGAGTTCACTGGCCAGAGCAGCAGTTGGAGCAGGTGGCAGCAGCCCACACCAGGCTGCTCTTTTCCCTGGGAATATGGAATTCCAGGTTGTGCTGGGAGCTGCCTTGGCAGAGAGCTGCTTTAAAGATTCATGAAGAGTTCCCTCCCAGCCGTGCTCTGCGCAGACCATGAGCTCATAAGCGAGCTCTGAAACCCGAGAGGGCTCCGTTTCTCCACAGCCCTCCCAGCTGAGCCAACCCCGGCGTTGCTCGGCTGCTGTGAGAGAACAAAAGGGCCAGAGGGGAACTGTGCCGGTTTCCTGCCCACAGGAGGGGACTGGGAATTTCCAGGGAGCTCACAGCACCCTTCCCTTTCCGTGCAAACACCAACCAGGGGAAAAGCAGATCTTGTAGAAAGGATAAAAACACTCCTTGTCAAAAAATGGAGGCGTTCAAGGATAGCAATTACACCACAAAATGTAAGGCTTTGACAAATCCATACCCTCAACAAGCAATTCCAGTTCTGTACAGGGAATTGTGGCTACAAAACTCCAAAACTTCACCCTCAGTTCACACAAAACATCCAGTTTGGAACTACAGAAGTGAAGCAAACCAGGAACAAGACAGGGTTTGGGGTGCCAGACCTGCTCTGGTTTCCACTTGGGAAGCACCATCCATGTGGCAGTTCCAGGCTGGGCAGGACAAGTCTGGTAACATTTTTTGCTGACTGTTTGGAGCCCCTGAGGAGAGCAATCCCCTGGCAGCTCTGAGGTTTGGGAATTTTCACAGACAAGCCTGTCCATGGGGGGTTGGGACTGAGGGAGATCAGCCAATCCCTGCACTGGGGCTGATCACAGATCTGGGGGCTCTCCCGAGGTGGGGAGGACAGAACTTCCCTTCCTTTTCCTTGGCTGTGCTGCTCCAAGGGAATTGAAACACTGGGAGCAGCCTGAAGGCTGCAGCCCCCAACAGCCAGGGCAGCAGAGAGAAAGGGCAGTGCCAGCTGTGTGCACAGGGAAATGGAATAATGCCTATTCCAGGTGAGAAGTTGATTACATTCAGAGCTGATAAAGGTGAGGAATCTGTGGGAGAGCCTCTGAGGGATGTGACCCAGCCCGGGGAGGATGTGCCCTAAGCCAAGTGTCACATCCATGGTTCCTGTTCAAGTGGGACTGTGCAATTCCACAGGCACAATTTCACTCCCACATTCCAGGGGTTTCCAGAAATTGGTATTTTCAAGGCTCTGCCCAGCACTGCTGGAATCAGCTGAGGCTCCTCCTTTTGTTAAAAAGGCTCCTCCTTTTGTTTCTGTAGGAGACTGAGCTGGGAAGGGGTTCAGGATGCTGAGGATTACTGAGCATCAGGGCAGAAATGGCAGGAAAATGTTCCACTGGTCCCTGTGGCTCTGAGACCACCCCAAGGGTATGGACAGACAAACTACACAGAGCTACACCACCCCTCCCAACACTGCACATCACCAAGGCTTCTCACTAGAAACCATCTGCTCTTCCAGCAGAGCCCTTGCTGCTGTTTGGGAATGGACTTGGATCAATATCAGCCAGGAAAACGTGTGCAGGGGCTCAAAACACTGCAGTGAATATTTGATAAAGGGAGAATTTAGCTTTCAGATTGCTTAGAAACATTTCTCCTGCAGCAGTGGAAAATGCAGGGTCTCACTGGACACAGAGGCCACTCGGGTTCTTCCTGGGCTGGGTGGAGGGTGGGAAGTATTTTGAAAAGAGCCAAATTTCCTTCAGAAATCGGGTTCTAACATTCCTTTATGCCTTTGAAAACGCCCTCCCTGCCATGGCAGGGTCAATTTTCTGGTGCAAATATCTGAAGGTAGGAAAAATGTTTCTAAAAAACTGTGCACAGGTTGCTGTATGTGGAAGGTACCCGAAATCTGACAGGTAGTTTTGGCTGCAAGGAAAAAAGTGCTCAGTACTAGACTGAAAAAAGCCCTTTGACTTCTAAGGCCAAGTTCTCCTGTTATCCCCTGCTCTAGTGATCAGTCTGGATAAGAGTTCTCTTCCCTGGTTCACGGGATGTGGGACTGAATAAATCACCATGCAGGAGAATTCCCAGCTCTGGAGCTGCAGAAAGTGCTGCTCTAGCAGACTTTGATGTGCACACTGCAGTGGAAAGGGCCCTGTGTCCTTTCCACCTCAGTGCCTGCTGCTTCCCAAGCTCCACACTGTCAAAAAGAAAAAGAACTGCTCCAAAGAAAAGGAGTTTTATAAAGTTCTGGGGTAGATTATTTGTTTTGTCTTAGTTTCTGCAGAGATTGAAAGAAAGAAAGAAAAAAAAAAATAGCACCTTCTCAACAAGTCTTATTTTTTGCTATCTTGTGTATAAATATCAATAACCAAAATAGATCTTTCCTTGTCCCACGTTTCAGAACATCCTCTTGGGGAAACTGTAGCACCACAGAGAGGCAGTTTAGCCCCAGACAAATATTAAATGTAGCACCAGAGAAACTAAAGTCATAGGAAAGCTGATCTCCCCTGGTGCCAGAGCATGAATATTTACACACACAAACTGCTGTCCGAGCCGCTCCGCACCCGCTCCCGCCACGCCTGGGCAGCACGTTTGGAATTCTCAGGATTACAAATCTGGGTGTAGAGATTCCTCCTCATCCTGCTGCAGAAATGGGCCGGCAGGGCAGTGGGTGGTGTCCAGCAGGGCCAGCAGCAGCGCCAAGGCTCGGCCTGCGGGAGCAGGGCTGCTCACAGCAGCGATCTGATCTACAGGGAATGTCGCTTACGCTCTCGACAAGGCATGCACGCGTCCACGTCTGCATACACAGGGGTTACATTCTTCTATATATAAGCAGGTTTTGTGTCTCTGGTTTGCTGCTGGGCCCTTGAACAGCTCCTTCCGGGCAAATCCTCCTTCTCACGTCGCCCAAAGCACTTCCAGCATCTCCCACTTCTTTCTTTCTCTCCACTCTTCACAGCTGCTGCTCAGGCTCTGGATTCCCTGGAGGAAAAGGGGAAACAATTTTCTCCAAGGGCACAGGGTTTGTTCCAGCCTAAGAAAGCAAAAGAATGGGGTTGGGTGTTAATTATGTTGATGCATTGGGTACAATAAAAGCTTCTTTTAAATTTATGCTTGAACCCTCCTACTAAATTTACAGACGAAGTGTGGAGTTTATGGGGAGGAGGATTTGTGCACAGACAGGAGATGATGCCTTTGGCCCTGGGTACTGCAGATTTTTGGGAGCTCTCCCCCTTGCAAGGCTCCTTTTGGGTGCTCCATCTTCATTTACATCACTTTAACAAAAATGTGAACTTTTAGGGAAGCCATTAAATTTGTTCCAGGTAGGCAGTGGGGCGCACGGAGTATCACAGGAGACTGCAAGAACTCACTCATCCCTGCCTCTGCCACTGATTAGATTTGTGGCCTTGAGCAAACCACTGCTTTCAGTTCTGCTGGAAAATGAGGGCACTAATAACTTCCTTGCCTCACAGGTGGGCTGCGAGCCTCAATTAATAAAGTGCTCAGAGAAAGGCACCCATCTAAGTGCAAATTAGCAGGAGAGGTGCCCAAGGGGCATCTGCGATGAAATTCCCATTTCCCAGCGTTTGTCCCTCAGTTTGTTGATAGCAGCCCTGGCTGGGGCAGATGCCATGGATATCTCCTTGGCAGGCGGTGACAATGAGAGATCCTAGAAAAACCTGCACGGAGAAACCTCCGCGGCCGCCGGGATGAGGTGATTTCACCGCGGGGAGAGGAGGGGGAGTCGCTGACGGTGCAACTGCAGCAGCAATGAAGTCACAGCTAATTAGGGCCGGCCAAGAGCTCCGGGGCAGATCCTGAGCTGCCTTGCTCCAGAATCCCTCCCCTTGCTGCTGTCCTGCCCTGCTCATGCCAGCGGGAAGGCAGCAGGAGACAGCCTGGGGATGAGATGGGCTCCGGGGATAGAGGTGAATTGTGCTGGCACGGACTCTGAGCAGAATCCCAGAGTATCCCGAGTGGGAAGGGACCCCAGGGATCATCAGTCCAACTCCTGACTCCAGGACACCCCAGCAATTCCCCCTGAGCCTGAGGGCAAACACAGCCTTGGGGCTGTGACCTTTCCCTGTCCCTGGAATGTCTCAGGAGCCTGAACCACATCTGCTGTACCCCAGCTCCTGCCAGCTGCCCACAGGATGTGGCAATTCCAGCCTCTCCCTCCCTCATTCCCAGCCCTGCTTTCTAGTTTCAGGGAATCTGAGGCACCGGTGGGAATGGCTGGAAGGAGGAAGGCCAGGATGAACCCTCCAGAGGTGAAGCACATTTCAGTCTGGCTCTGATCAAGGCTGTCAGCCAGCCCCATCCCAGGGCTGCTGCTCCTCCAGGCTCCATCTCCCACATCCCACCTGCCCTCTGGAAATACTGGAGTGTCCCAAAGTGCTTTAGCAGAGCTGCTTGGCTCTTTTGGCAGAAGGTAAATAGGAGAGGTGTTTGCTGTGTGGGGAGGGACAAACACAGCTAAACAAAACCAGCAGCTGGGCACAGGGAGTCAATGCAGAGCTCCAGGGATAGCCCAGGGCTTGGAATGCCCCCTGCTCAGCCTTCCTGCTTCCCTGTGTGCTCAGGGAGAGGCACACAGCACCACGGGATCCTCCAGACTGGGAAACATCACCAGGAGGGGATTTGGGTACCTCACTCCCCCCACAAACGCCAGAATTGCCCAGAGCAGGGCACAGCTGGGCTTTGAGTGTGGCAGTGAACAAAGCAATGTGGCTGCCTTCACTCCAAGAGGTGAGATATTTACTCAAGTTACACTGGAATAAAGAGTCCAGCAGTTGATTAAAGGATTTCCTCCACAGCAAAACCATTTAATCCTTATTTATTATTTCTCCTGTAGCAGCACTTCCAGCTGCCAAGCTCTGAACCCTTGTCCTGCTGTGCCACCCGTGGCTGGCAACAGATCATCCGTGGTGTCACTGTATTTTACAAACTGTCTCTCTGTGTCACTTAACGTATAGAAAATCTATAAAAACCTGTAAAAGTTGATAAATCCTAGAACATCTTGAACTCCAAGCGATAAATCTGCTCCAGGGCAGGCAGAGAGCTCAGCACAATGTTTATGCATCTCACAAGCCCCATTCTAAGGGCTTAAATGGCTCTTAAGTTTTGCATCAGCCTCGTGCTGGCCTTCTGCAGGAAGGTGAATTTCATGGAAAGAATAAAAGAGAACCCCAGAATTCTGGCCCTGAGCCCATCTCTCAATAAACCAATTTTGAATATCCTAGGCTGTGTTAAAGCCATTTCTGGGTGCATGTTGGCTGCATTGCCAGTATCTGACTCATTAATGGAATATACTTTGAGCCAATTCTGATCTCATTTATAGCACCGTAAATCCAGGGCAACCCAATTGACTCCAGTGGAGTTACTCCAAATTTCCCACAATAGGCACTCAGCAGACAGAGCAAAATTTGGTACTTTGGGTCTGAAAAAGGCTGGGGAAAGCCAAACTACATCCCATTTGTACTGGGGTGGATAGTAAGTTGGAAAGAGAACCAGCATATCCCTTCTGTAGAGCTGCTGAAAAAATGATTATTTTATGTGCCATTCTTAAAAAGCTGAAACTTTGGGGGAAACTGTCCACAACTATCAACATTTTCATTTCCTTATAAAAGAAAATGAATTATGGCTGAGTGCCTGTATGAAAAATGCAGTGTCTATTGGAAACATGGATGGGAACGATAAGGAAAAATTCACTTCCTCTGAAATTTGTTCATGGGAACTGACATTCCCTTTGGTGATGTATCCCTCTGTGCCTGGGCATTTAGGGAGAGACAGATTTCGCTCAGAAGGTTGCTCTCGACCATTGCACAAAGGAAGCAATAAGGTTATGAGACAACAAATGGTTTTGGTTACAAAACCACCTCAGCCAACCTGGCCACATCCCGGTGCTTTAACACACACAGGCAGCTCCACTTCCCATTTATCTGGAATTCTCCAGCCGTATCCCACAGCTTTACCAAAAAAACCAAGCTGCTGGGATGGGCATGAAACGACTCAGGTAGGGGGTCCTGTGTCTCTTAGCACTTCTCTGGCTGATTTTTATTCAGGGAGGGGAGGAGAAGCCACCTTTGGGCAGCACCTGCACGAAACCAGAGCAGAGTTTGAGCTCCCGGCTCCGGCAGCAGCTGGAAAAAGGAGTTCTGCTCACGGCTACTGTGTCAGCATGGAACTGCTCCATTTAAAGGGATTACAGGGGCCGCTGGCTTGGCACACGTCCCACTGCTAATAAACAAAATAACAGTTATTGATATATTGAAAGGGAAAAATATATCCAAGGGCTTGGATGGCTGAGGGCACGCTGGAGGCAGGGACTAAACGAGGCACAATCGCTCCCGTCCCCGCGCAGCAGCAGCTTAATGAGGGAACAAGGGCTGGGCAAAAGCCCTGTCAAATTCCCAAGCAGCCCCATCCGTGTACACTCACACTTCATTAGCATCTCCGCGGGAGGTGGAAGGGCAACTTGGAAGACCAAAAAACAATTAGGAGGGGGTTCAGGAGTGCTAGAAATGAACTGGGAAGAACGGTGTGTCCGGGAGATCTTTGTATAGGAAGAGCAGGGAACCCAGACAGTAAAAAAATACATTTGGGCTCCAGTCCTCCCACAAAGACTGTCCTGCTTTGCCTCAGTCCACCCGTGGAATGAGCCATTCCTGGGCCGCTGTTTGTTCGTGCAAACTCTAATGTTTGTTTATCGGGAGAATTAATGCTGAAGGTTTTCTTGCTTCAATTTAACGGTGAGGCTGGGGCGAGGGTGGCAGGGACCTTTGGCTTTTTTGAGCAGGATGCTTGCCACTGGGAAGGGCTGGCTTTTTCCTGATCCAGGAGGATAAACAACAGAGCCTGCCTCTTTGTGTGAGGCACACACACGGGGTTGGATGTTTGTCCTGGTGCAGAACCAGCTCTCTGCATCTCCACTGCCTCTGGTCCTTCGTTTGCTCTGCTCTCCTGCACAGCTCAGTGGGACACCTCCAGAAATCTTATCAACCCAGTTTTAATACAGATAATTAACTGCACTGAGACTTTGGACAGAGTGGCTCTGCATGAACCTCGCAGCAAACAGTGGGGGGAATTCCTGGCAACACAGTGGGCACGGAACCAGGCTGGTGGAGCTGGCAGGGACAAGTAGGGTTTGATTTTAATACACTGCCACTCCTGAACTAACAGAGCGAAATACAAGTGACATTGTATGCCAAACTGGCACCTGACAACTATACTTCATGCCCTGGTTGGATGTTTCAAGGTGATGTCAGATTACATATTACAACTACCAGTTGCAAAGCATCCATCCCCAAATCCCAAGCAGGGTCTGCAGATGCAGGCTGGTCACAGCCCTAATCCTGCTCCACTGCCATCAGCCAGGGCTGAGGGAGCAGGAGGGGTTCCCTGGAGCACGGGAATGTTCCCTGAGCTGTGCTGCTGTGTGAGGCCACACGGAGCTGAGGGAACAAGCACCAACCTCCTGCCTCAGAACGCTCACAGCAGCCAACGCTGCTGCCTCTTGAAAAAGCAGGAGGGGAACTCGAGGAATAACCTAAGCTGAAACTGGCCTTTTCCTCTTTTCTCCATTCCTTCTGCAACCACCAGATCACGAGACAAAGGCTGACTCTGCAGGGCACTCATTAACTGTAAAGTCACTCTCCTCTTACCAGCCTTTCCATGAAATCCAAAGATCACAAGTGGTTAGAGGCTGGACTTCCCAGCTTGTTGCAGGACAATGTTATTGTCACTGCAGAGTTCTTTGAGGATGGCAGAAAACTGCCTGTTTTGTTCAGAAATACTCTGCTGAGGTAATCAAACACTGTCTTACCTCATCTCCAAGGCTAACCCAGCTCACTGCACTGTCACTGGGGCTCCGAGACACTGCAGACTGTCAGAAACCTCCACTGGTGAAAGCAAATTACTGCTCAGGATGAAAAGATTATTAATGGCCAGAATAACCGAGGAACTGAGGTGCAGATGACACAGTTAATTATTCTGGGCTTGCATTGTATTTTCATCTGCAGCTTGGTCACTTGTGCCTCAGAAGCGTGGCAGGAGTGGGACAGGTTGCACACAGGGACAGCCAGGAGTGTCACCAGCCTGTTCATCTGTGCCTTTATCCCTGAAACCGCTTCCCATCACACACCAGGAGCTCCTTTTCAGCCTTACATGTGTATTTGTGTCCAGGAGCATTTGGAGGCAGCTCAACACTGTCTGTGGCAGCCTCTGAAGCCAGGGGCAGGACGGTGCTGCCCATGGCATTCGCCTCGGAGGCGCCCGGGATAATGCTTGGCTTTTCCACAGCCTCTCATCAAAGCCATTTATAAGCAACTGGTGGGCAGAAATGGAAGTGAGCACTCCAGGATCAACAGCAGAAGAGATTGGGGGGAAAAGAAGAGTGTCTGCCCAATAAACCTTCACAAAAATTAATACTCCAAACAGCTTTGGCCTCGTGGGATTGCCAGCAGGTCTGGGCTGAGCGCGTGCATGGATCACTGGGGCCAGCTGACAGGCTCCCTCTGCCAGCCCTGCTCACCTGCCACCTCCTCTGCCTGGGACAGAGTCCCAGACTGGGCAGGGAGGAATCTCCCTGGCTTGTCAGAAAGAAATGGACATTTGAGACATTAGATAAGGGAGATCACTGCCATTCCCCCTTGGATTTCAGCTTTGTTTGTGCTCAGAGAGGCCAGCAAGGCAGACGGGTGGGTTTGCTTCCAAACACTGGAACCAAACTTGCCACAAACTGACGGGGAGGGAGAGATGTGTTTGCTCTGCTCCTGACCACAGTCCCACACCACTGACACCACCTCTGAGGCACCATCCAGAGCCTGCTTTTATAGAAATTGAGGCTTCAATTCACCAAAACACCACAGTTCTCCTCTGTTTTTGTTTCAAAGAAAGCTTTCCAGAGGTGACCAGCGGAGCCTCCCGCCAGACACAGCAGTTGTGGCTCGGATGGATGATAACAATGCCCCCCCACAGAGCGCACACACACAGTGCAAACACACAGACCTGCTGGAAAACCTCATTTTTAAACTCTCTGATAACCTGACTTTCCTTCCACACCACCATATCCAACCTGGTGGGATACCAGTGCACGCTGAAAGTTAGACATGCGCTGAAATTGTGCCCTGAACACAGACAGACACTGGGGGGTGTTTATGATGCAATTTACAGCACCCTAAAGAGGAGCCCGTGCTCCTTGGGTCTGTGGCGACAAATCCACGACCCAAAGAACACTACAGAGCACCCAAAATCCCTGAGGTGACCCCACATATGCTCAGTATCCCTGAGTGCTCCCAGGGCTGAGAGCGCAGAGCTGCCCCCACAAGCCCCGGAGCTGTCACCAGGATGGCAACAACGAAGGTTACAGGACCAGGCATGTCCTGGTCCCCTGCTGCTCGTTTGCTCAGTGGCTCTGGAGCACAGAACCAGCAGTAACTGGGCTTGGGTGCTTTTCCTGGCCAGTGGCTTGGGACCCCCTCGGGGAGAACCCCCAACACTGGGCAAGGCATTAATCAAAACACAGAGTCAATGTCCCAGGTGCCCCACTGGAAAGTCCAGCGGGGACATTCCACCACCCAGTGACCTTAGGGATGAGTGCCACACAGCACCCGCGGATCTAAAGCCCACCAGGGAATGACAGGACACAGGGAAAGTTCCTCCACGCAAAAAAGGGCTGGAGGTTTGGCAGGCACGGGTGTGCGGGGCACCCTCCAGCTCTCAGGACCGGCAGCTGGGGCAACACGGGACCTGCTCGGCTCCCCCTGAGCTGCCCCGCGCCGCTGCCGGGCATGGAGCTCAAACTGCCCCACAGGAGCACGGGTGGAGCGGGCGGAGGGGAGCCACGGGGGTGGAAGCCGTGAGAAGTTTGGGGAAGGGGAAATGGGGCGTTTGAGGAGTCTTGGGAAAAGGGGAGAGGAGAGAGGGAAAGTGGGGATGGAGGGGACGGGGGGAGAGGTGAGAGCGACAGGTCGGTGCGACCTGGCACCGGCAGTCCAGGGAGAGGAAGAGAGAGGAGAGGAAGAGGAGTAGGAAAAGGAGAGCGGTCGGTGTGACCCGGCAGCACGAGCAGCCCGCGGCTCCGTGCGGTGCCGCGGTCATTGCCCGCAGCCC
>NW_005054483.1:324753-325810 GCF_000277835.1 Geospiza fortis | reverse complement strand
GCGGGGGGGGGGGAGCCGGGAGGCGGCGCGGGGTGGGGGGCAGGGGGACAGCGGTGGGACGGTCTGGGGTCCAGCGGTGGTGTGGGAGTTGCGTGGGACGGCGGAGGGATGGGAGGGACAGACAGGGATACAGGGGATGGTGTGGGGATAGAAGGACATGCGGGGGACTGGGGGGAACAGTGGTTGTGTGGTGGGACATTCCGGTATCCAGGGATGGGTGGGAGTTCGGTGGGACAGCATGGGAATGGATGGATGGATGGATGGATGGATGGATGGATGGATGGATGGATGGATGGATGGATGGATGGATGGATGGATGGACAGACGGTGTTGGGATGGAGGGGACAACACGGGGATGCAGGGACACGGGGGATGGAATGGCAGTGTGGGAGTGGAGGGAACAGTGCTTGTGTGGTGGAAGATTCTGGTATCCAGGGTGGGAGTCTGATGGAACAGCGTAGGAATGGGGGGATAGCGTGGGGATGGAGGGGACAATGTGGGATAGAGAGGCCAGTGGGGAAGGTGGGACAGAGGGGTCAGCATGGGGATGGAGGGACAATCTGGGGATAGAGAGGACAGTGTGGGATACAGGGGACAGCGTGGGGACAGAGGGACAGTTTGGGGATAGAGGGGAAGTGTGAGGAAGGTGGGACAATGTGGGATAGAGGGGATAGCATGGGGATGGAGGGGACACTGTGGGGATAGAGGGGACACTGGGGTTAGAGGGGACAGTTTGGGGACAATGTGGGGATAGAGGGGACAGTATGGGGACACTGTGGGGATAGAGGGGACTGTGGGACAGAGAGGATGGCGTGGGGATAGAGAGACAGTGCGAGGCTGCAGATGCCTGTGGGCTGGAGGAGGGGACAGCGAGGAGATGCAGGGGGGCAGTGAGGGGATTACACAGAGCTGGAGCCGATTTCATCACCCACAGCATTACGGATTCGGATCACATTGCGGGTGGCCGAGGCAGGAGCACGCAGCCCCCGGCACTGACCCGGGGCCCGCGGGGCCTCCCCGGCTGCCAGGGCACGGGAGCAGGGCTGGCACCCCGGGC
>NW_005054483.1:323069-324736 GCF_000277835.1 Geospiza fortis | reverse complement strand
GGGCTGGCAGCCTGGGCAGGGCACGGGAGCAGGGCTGGCACCCCGGGCAGGGCTCCCTGCACACACCAGCCCTGGGATGGGCACAGGGGGCTCCCTCTGGGCCAGCAATCACCCCAAACTGGCCCTGTTCCCCCCTGCTTTGCAGAGAAGCTGCTGTGAACCTCCTGGTAAGTCACCCCAGCCCATGCACCCTCCCTGGAGCAGCCTCATGTCCTGCTGCAGGGGCAGTCCCTGGGCTGCAATCCCGTCTCTGGCAGGGCTCAGCAGCATGTGCACCCCAGGGAGACCCCTCCTCTGTGTCCCAGCAAGTGATTGTTTTGTAAGGAAAACAAGTCACAGAATCACAGACTGGTTTGGGCTAGAAGGGATATTAAACTTCATCCCACCCCACTCCTGCCATGGGCAGGGACACCTTCCACTGTCCCAGGCTGCTCCAAGCCCCATCCAGCCTGGCCTTGGGCACTGCCAGGGATCCAGGGGCAGCCCCAGCTGCTCTGAGCACCCTGTGCCAGGGCCTGCCCACCCTGCCAGGGGACAATTCCTAATTCCCAATATCCCTCTGGCAGTGGGAGCCATTCCCTGTGTCCTGTCCCTCCATCCCTTGTCCCCAGTCCCTCTCCAGCTCTCCTGGAGCCCCTTCAGGCCCTGCAAGGGGCTCTGAGCTCTCCCTGGAGCCTTCTCCTCTCCAGGTGAGCACCCCCAGCTCTCCCAGCCTGGCTCCAGCCCTTGGAGCATCTCCATGGCCTCCTCTGGTCTCACTCCATCAGCTCCAGGTCCCTCCTGATGTTGGGGACCCCACACTCAGGGGCAGCTCTGCAGGTGGGGTCTCACCTGAGCGGGGCAGAGGGGCAGAATCTCCCCCTCCTTTCCTGCTGCCCCTGCTGTTTTGGGGGGTTTTGGGGTCCAGCACACAGGCCAGGCATGGCCAGCCTTCATCCACCTGTCTGTTGCAGGGTTTCTACATAGAAGAGTTCCTCCCCTAAATGAGGTAGTTTGGGTTCTTCCTGGACACCTGTTCATGTTCATTAAGTTGGGTTTTATAAACAGCACAAGCAAGCTGTAGAGGAGAGAAACCAGCAAGGGGTTGGTGAGGAAGGCAGAGGTGGACGCCAGGGTGGGGGTAACTGCACAAGCTGCTGCTGAGAGCACGGGCTGTGCTTTATAGTCTGTTCTAGAAGGACCAGCTGACTGACTGACACCAACACATCACTTACCTGCTCTGTTTCCTTGAGGGCTCCTCAGGAATCATCTGAAGACTGGACTATTCATGGCCTCTCTGCTTCCCTGGGCAGCTGGACTGGCCGAAGGTGCAGAAGCTTCGCAGCTGTGGTTCAGCATCATTTGAACGCAGCCTTAGAGCACCAAGGTGTGTTGATAGTGGAGAGGAACTGAGCCAGCTTCGTGTCCTCCCCAAAACGCCATGGCAGTGCCAGCTCTCGGGCTGTGGTGGCCGCAGGAGGTGGGTGTGAATCAAGGAGCAGAACACCTTCCCATCAGGTGTGGTGGGCACGGCAGCGGTGGGGCCATCCCTGCCCACCCGCTGGGCTTCAGACATGGCCAAGAGAAAGGGAAAAATGGCCTCAGAGGGTCACTCAGAGCGGCCACATCCATGGGCAGCAACCCTCCTGTGGGAAAGGCTTCTCCCCTGGGACCAGCCATGGCTGTGA